>NC_069503.1:295886558-295994058 GCF_027579735.1 Bombina bombina | reverse complement strand
TGCATTTCTACAGAGAATAACTCACTCATAGAGTAGCTCTCTATATAATTTAAATACCTTAAACATGAATACAAATCAAGTAAAAACTGCTAAACTTCAACATGAAGCTATATAACTATGGTAGTAACTTGTGCTAAGGCTTGCAAAACAATGAAAAATAAAACAGGCAATAAAAACATTTTCTTAAAATAATTACGCCTAGATTTAGAGTTCTGCGTTAGCCGTCAAAACCAGCGTTAGGGGGTCCTAATGCTGGTTTTGGCCTCCCGCTGGTATTTAGAGTCAGTCAGGAAAGGGTCTAAGCTCACTTTCCAGCCGCGACTTTTCCATACCGCAGATCCCCCTACGCCAATTGCATAGCCTATCTTTTCAATGGGATCTTTCTAACGCCGGTATTTAGAGTCTTGGCTGAAGTGAGCGTTAGAAATCTAATGACAAAACTCCAGCTGCAGAGAAAAGCCAGGAGTTAAGAGCTTTATAAACCAGTGTTAGCCCAGAAAGCTCTTAACTACTGTGCTCTAAAGTACACTAACACCCATAAACTACCTATGTACCCCTAAACCGAGGCCCCCCCACATTGCCGCCACTCTAATACATTTTTTAACCCCTAATCTGCCGACGCACACCGCTGCAACCTACATTATCCCTATGTACCCCTAATCTGCTGCCCCTAACACCCCCGACCCCTACATGATATTTATTAACCCCTAATCTGCCCCCCCAACGTCGCCGCTACCTTACCTACAATTATTAACCCCTAATCTGCCGACCGGACCTCACCGCTACTCTAATAAATGTATTAACCCCTAAAGCTAAGTCTAACCCTAACCCCCCTAAATTAAATATAATTTTAATCTAACAAAATAAAATAAATCTTATTAAATAAATTATTCCTATTTAAAGCTAAATACTTACCTGTTAAATAAACCCTAATATAGCTACAATATAAATAATAATTATATTGTAGCTATTTTAGGATTAATATTTATTTTACAGGCAACTTTGTATTTATTTTAACCAGGTACAATAGCTATTAAATAGTTAATAACTATTTAATAGCTACCTAGTTAAAATAATTACAAAATTACCTGTAAAATAAGTTACAATTAAACCTAACACTACACTATCAATAAATTAATTACATACAAATACCTACAAATAAATACAATTAAATAAACTAAAGTACAAAAAATAAAAAAAGAACTAAGTTACAAAAAATAAAAAAATAATTTACAAACATTATAAAAATATTACAACAATTTTAAGCTAATTACACCTACTCTAAGCCCCCTAATAAAATAACAAAGCCCCCCAAAATAAAAAAATGCCCTACTCTATTCTAAAATAAAAATTACCTTACCAGCCCTTAAAAGGGCCTTTTGCGGGGCATGCCCCAAAGAATTCTGCTCTTTTGCCTGTAAAAATAAACATACAATACCCCCCCCAACATTACAACCCACCACCCACATACCCCTAATCTAACCCAAACCCCCCTTAAATAAACCTAACACTAAGCCAGATTTTCCTACCTTATCTTCACCACGCCGGGTATCACCGATCTGTCTAGAAGAGGGTCTGAAGCCTTCCTCCTATCCAGGCGATGTCTCTTCATCTAAGCGGGGGCTGAAGAGGTCCATCATCTGGCTGAAGTATTGATCCAAGCGGGGGCTGAAGAGGTCCATCATCCGGCTGAAGTCTTCTATCAAGCGGCATCTTCAATCTTCTTTCATCCAGCTCCATCTTCATCCCGCCGACGCGGAACATCCATCCTGGCTGACGACTTCCCGACGAATGACGGTTCCTTTAAGGGACGTCATCCAAGATGGCGTCCCTTGAATTCCGATTGGCTGATAGGATTCTATCAGCCAATCGGAATTAAGGTAGGAAAATTCTGATTGGCTGATTGAATCAGCCAATCAGATTCAAGTTCAATCTGATTGGATCAGCCAATCAGATTGAGCTTGCATTCTATTGGCTGATCGGAACAGCCTATAGAATGCAAGCTTAATCTGATTGGATCAGCCCGTGGTGAAGATAAGGTAGGAAGATCTTCAGGGGCTTAGTGTTAGGTTTATTTAAGGGGGGTTTGGGTTATATTAGGGGTATGTGGGTGGTGGGTTGTAATGTTGGGGGGGGTATTGTATGTTTTTTTTTTACAGGCAAAAGAGCAGAATTCTTTGGGGCATGCCCCGCAAATGGCCCTTTTAAGGGCTGGTAAGATAAAAGAGCTTTTCAATTTTTATTTTACAATAGGGTAGGGCATTTTTTTATTTTTGGGGGCTTTGTTATTTTATTAGGGGGCTTAGAGTAGGTGTAATTAGCTTAAAATTGTAAATTATTTTTTTATTTTTTGTAACTTAGTTCTTTTTTTATTTTTTGTACTTTAGTTTATTTAATTGTATTTATTTGTAGGTATTTGTATTTAATTTATTTATTGCTAGTGTAGTGTTAGGTTTAATTGTAACTTAGGTTAGGATTTATTTTACAGGTAATTTTGTAATTATTTTAACTAGGTAGCTATTAAATAGTTATTAACTATTTAATAGCTATTGTACCTGGTTAAAATTAATACAAAGTTGCCTGTAAAATAAATATTAATCCTAAAATAGCTACAAAATAATTATTATTTATATTGTAGCTATTTTAGGGTTTATTTTGCAGGTAAGTATTTAGCTTTAAATAGGAATAATTTATTTAATAAGATTTATTTTATTTTGTTAGATTAAAATTATATTTAATTTAGGGGGGTGTTAGGGTTAGGGTTAGACTTAGCTTTATGGGTTACTACATTTATTAGAGTAGCGGTGAGATCCGGTCGGCAGATTAGGGGTTAATACTATTTATTATAGGTTTTTTGAGGCGGGAGTGAGGCGGAATAGGGGTTAATAACTTTATTATAGTAGCGGTGAGGTCCGGTCGGCAGATTAGGGGTTAATGATTGTAGGTAGGTGGCGGCGACGTTGGGGGTGGCAGATTAGGGGTTAATAAATATAATATAGGGGTCGGCGGTGTTAGGGGCAGCAGATTAGGGGTACATAGGGATAACGTAGGTTGCGGCGGTGTACGGAGCGGCAGATTAAAGGTTAATAATAAAATGCAGGGGTCAGCGATAGCGGGGGCGGCAGATTAGGGGTTAATAAGTGTAAGGTTAGGGGTGTTTAGACTCGGGGTTCATGTTAGGGTGTTAGGTGCAGACTTAGGAAGTGTTTCCACATAGGAAACAATGGGGCTGCATTAGGAGCTGAACGCTGCTTTTTTTGCAGGTGTTAGGTTTTTTTCAGCACAAACGGCCCCATTGTTTCCTATGGGGGAATCGTGCACGAGCACGTTTTTTAAACTGGCCTTGTCCGTAAGCACCGCTGGTATTTAGAGTTGCAGTGGCGGTAAATATGCCTGTACGCTCCCTTTTTGGAGCCTAACGCAGCCCTTCTGTGAACTCTAAATACCAGCGGTATTTAAAAGGTGCGGGGGAAAAAAACACGCGTAGCTAGCGCACCCCTTTGGCCGCAGAACTCTAGCCGTTAATTTCTGCACACTTTCTCTTTGAACTACTAAAAAAATAACCTAGTGATACTTTATTCTGTAATGTTTATAACTGTCCAACTATGATCTTAATAGAATCAGCTATCTCCTCTGATAAAGACACTATTAATTTACTAATTATTTTATGCAACCTAAATTCTCTTGTGCTCCTGCATGAGGAAAGAATACAACCATAACATTATTAAAACTACAAAATCTCTTTAAAGGTAAACACATTTTTATGGTAGGATAATTCCCTTCACTGTCAAACACCTGGAATCCAAATAGCAAATACCATACCCGTTAAATAAAAGAAAATACGTATGGTTTATAAAAGATATGGTAAGTAGAAAATATACTATCAGTATCAGTATAACTATACCACTCCCAAAACTCATATTTCTCTTTATAATTGTTACAAATATCTAATTGAGGCATGTCCTTAATCTTTTATTTTAAGTAGTTAGATTTATACACATCAAGGTTTAAAGTTACACCCCTATCTGGAAGATTACTTTATTTATGTACATAAACTACAATGTGTACGAATACAAATAAAGCATACTTTTAAGCAGACAAAGCTATATGACCTTAGAATCAATGTGATTCATAAAAATAATACAATTAAAAGAGAATACAAAACAAGCAAAAAGTAAATAAGTTAAAACAATACTCCCCTAATTTCACTGGGGATGCTCTGTAGTACATAACTCCAACAGGCAAGACACAGTCCAGAGAAGGATAGTCTTTATGTTCTGAAGACACACATCATAGGTAGTATAGACTTCAATGGGCAGGCAAATTTTAAAACCCACAGGGACTCTTTCTGGCCACAATAGTGATGGGAAAGTTGTTTCAAGGGTACTAACACCTGGACTGTGGCATGCCGGAGGGGGATCCATGGCAAAACTCCCACGGAAAATTACATAGTTGATGCAGAGTCTGGTTTTAAGCCATAAAGGGTATAAATCACCTAATACTCCTAAATAGTTTGGAATAACGTGCTTTAAAACATCAGGTATGATGTTGTATCGATCAGGTAGTGTAAGGGTTACGCCCGCTTCACAGTGACAGACCAAACTCCCGCAGCGGATACAACATCAGCATCATCATCACACCGTACGTCCATGTTTGTAATGCTGCCTGACTGAGACATATCCCTGTTATCTACATCCTCTGGCAATAATGGTTGCGCATCACTCATTTCTTCCAACTGATGTGTAAATAACTTCTCTGACAGATCAAGTGAAGCGGCTGTGGTGCTAGTATTGGTGGTGGCGGCAGGCGGGCGAGTGGTAACTTGAGAGGTGCTGCCCGAAGCTAACCTGGAGGAGGATGGTGCGTCAAGGTTCGGAGCGGAAGCTATAGAAGATTGGGTGTCCTGTGTTAAAAAGCCAACTATGTCCTCAGAACTTTTCGAGTTCATGGTACGTGGCCTCTGAACACTGGGCATTATTCTAGTGCCAAAGGGAATCACAGCACCACGGCGGCACCTGCGGGGTGGCCTTTCTCTGCCTGTCATTTTTTAAATGTACACTTACACTACTATTAAACAAGATATGAGTGGTGGCACTGGGCAAGTGGGCACAGTATACGCTGTGAGCCTGACACAAAAAAGCAGACTGATGTTTCACAGTCCAAAAAGTTTTTATTTTTTTTAATGTACACTTACACTACTATTAAACAAGATATGAGTGGTGGCACTGGGCAAGTGGGCACAGTATACGCTGTGAGCCTGGCACACACGCTGGCAGGCAGGCAACTGCAATTAGATTACACAAGCAGACTGATGTTTCACAGTCAAAAAAGTTTGTTTTTTTTTAAATTTATACTACTGTTACACCAGATATGAGTGGTGGCACTGGGCAAGTGGGCACAGTATACGCTGTGAGCCTAGCACACACGCTGGCAGGCAGGCAACTGCAATTAGATTAGATCTATATTAATGCTACCCGTCAATTAATATATATTTATATAGGAAGAGTATAGATAGAAATTCCCTGCTTAAATTTGACAGTTTCCACCATGAGTCCCTTAAAAATTCCCTTCCTAAGAGCCAGATGGTGAGAGTTCATAAAATAGTCAGTGACAGTTCAAAAAAGGAAATGAGACTTAATGAAATGACTGAGAGATTTGTCCAGAGGCTATCCTCCTAAGTTAGTTGAGACTGAGAGGCACAAAGCCACTAGCATGTATGATAAAAGTGTTAAACCTAAGGATAAGCAAGATAGACTAGTGTGTGTGACACAGTATAACCCATACAGCACTGAAATAGCCCAAAGTCTGAAAAAACACTGGCATGTATTGAAACAATGCAATACTGATATAATACAATTTCATAATTATCCTCTTATGGCATATAGGAGAGTACCAAATATTAAAGATCTGGTAGTCAAAAATGATATTGGCAATAGAATGAAATTACAAACATATATATCAGCTAAATCATATGGTACATATCCATGCCTAAATTGTGCCAGTTGTAACTCAGTGATTAAGGGTAAGGAGTTTGTGCATCCCCATACAGGTAGAAAGTTTAAAATCAAAGTTTTTTTTACGTGTGATTCTACACACGTCATATATTTAATAAAATGTCCATGCTCTAAAATCTATTTAGGGGAGACGGTTAGGAAGATACGTGACCGCCTCAGTCAGCACAGATCAAATATTAGATATGGGGACAAAAATGCCCCGGTAGCCTGTCACTTTCTTGAAGCTGGTCACAATATCTCCCAGCTTAGGTGGCAAATCATAGACAGCGTTGAACCCCTTAGGAGGGAGGGTAATAGGGAATTACAACTCAAGAGGAAAGAATCCTTTTGGATACATAAATTGGAAACTTTAGCCCCTAGAGGCATAAACAGGGAAATAGACATGACAGTCTTTTTGTAAACTTCCATATATTGCAGACAATGTTCAGTTCTCTGTTTATAAGTTACATGCAGTATAAATGAATTTATCATATGAAAAATATACAAAAGGTATAAGTAACAGCAGTTTGGTTTTAATGATACTTTGTCTATCTATATATAAATGAATTATGTTTTTGACCACCAGGTGGTGGTATACTGTGTTTTTAAATATGTGTTTTTGTACCAAGGTGAGGTAATGGTTAAATCATATGCGGCTAGATTTAGAGTTGGGCGGTAGCCGTCAAAACCAGCGTTAGAGGCTCCCAACGCTGGTTTTTACAGCCCTCTGGTATTTAGAGTGAGTCAGGAAAGGGTCTAACGCTCACTTTCCAGCCGCGACTTTTCCATACCGCAGATCCCCCTACGCCATTTGCATATCCTATCTTTTCAATGGGATCTTTCTAACGCCAGTATTTAGAGTCGTGGCTGAAGTGAGCGTTAGAAATCTAACGACAAAACTCCAGCTGCAGAAAAAAAACAGGAGTTAAGAGCTTTCTGGGCTAACGCCGGTTTATAAAGCTCTTAACTACTGTGCTCTAAAGTACACTAACACCCATAAACTACCTATGTACCCCTAAACCGAGGCCCCCCCACACCGCCGCCACTATATTAAATTTTTTTAACCCCTAATCTGCGGCTCCGTACACCGCCGCCAGCTACATTATCCCTATGTACCCCTAATCTGCTGCCCCTAACATCGCGACACCTACATAATATTTATTAACCCCTAATCTGCCCCCCCAACATCGCCGCTACCTTACCTACACTTCAACCCCTAATCTGCCGACCGAACCGCTACAATAATAAATGTATTAACCCCTAATCTGCCTCACTTCCGCCTCAATAACCCTATAATAAATAGTATTAACCCCTAATCTGCCCTCCCTAACATCGCCGACACCTAACTTCAATTATTAACCCCTAATCTGCCGACCGGAGCTCACCGCTATTCTAATACATTTTTTAACCCCTAAAGCTAAGTCTAACCCTAACACTAACACCCCCCCTAAGTTAAATATAATTTTTTCTAACAAAATAAATTAACTCTTATTAAATAAATTAATCCTATTTAAAACTAAATACTTACCTGTAAAATAAACCCTAATATAGCTACAATATAAATTATAATTATATTGTAGCTATTTTAGGATTAATATTTATTTTACAGGCAACTTTGTATTTATTTTAACCAGGTACAATAGCTATTAAATAGTTAATAACTATTTAATAGCTACCTAGTTAAAATAATTACAAAATTGCCTGTAAAATAAATCCTAACCTAAGTTACAATTAAACCTAACACTACACTATCAATAAATTAATTAAATAAAATACCTACAATTATCTACAATTAAACCTAACACTACACTATCAATAAATTAATTAAATACAATACCTACAAATAACTACAATTAAATAAACTAACTAAAGTACAAAAAATAAAAAAGAACTAAGTTACAAAAATAAAAAAATATTTACAAACATTAGAAAAATATTACAACAATTTTAAACTAATTTCACCTACTCTAAGCCCCCTAATAAAATAACAAAGACCCCCAAAATAAAAAAATGCCCTACCCTATTCTAAATTAAAAAAGTTCAAAGCTCTTTTACCTTACCAGCCCTGAAAATGGCCATTTGCGGGCCATGCCCCAAATAATTCAGCTCTTTAGCCTGTAAAAAAAAACATACAATACCCCCCCCCCAACATTACAACCCACCACCCACATACCCCTAATCTAACCCAAACCCCCCTTAAATAAACCTAACACTAAGGCCTTGAAGATCTTCCTACCTTATCTTCACCATGCCAGGTTCACCGATCAATCCAGAAGAGGGTCAGAAGTCTTGATCCAAGCGGCGGCTGAAGAACTCCATCATCGGGATGAAGTCTTCTATCAAGCGCCATCTTCAATCTTCTTTCTTCCAGAGCGGAGCCATCTTCTTCCCAGCCGACGCGGATCCAACCTCTTCAACCAACGCCTACTCGCCGAATGACGGTTCCTTTAAATGACGTCATCCAAGATGGCGTCCCTCGAATTCCGATTGGCTGATAGGATTCTATCAGCCAATCGGAATTAAGGTAGGAATATTCTGATTGACTGATGGAATCAGCCAATCAGATTCAAGTTCAATCCGATTGGCTGATCCAATCAGCCAATCAGATTGAGCTTGCATTCTATTGGCTGATCTGAACAGTTTTCTATTCTATGGGGGAATCGTGCACAAGCACGTTTTTTAAGCTGGCCGCGTCCGTAAACAACGCTGGTATTTAGAGTTGCAGTGGCGGTAAATATGCTCTACGCTCCCTTTTTTGGAGCCTAACGCAGCCATTCTGTGAACTCTAAATACCAGCGGTATTTAAAAGGTGCGGGGGGAAAAAAGCATGCATAGCTAACGCACCCCTTTGGCCGCAGAACTCTAAATCTAGCCGATGGTATCTAAGGAGCAGCTCACAGGTGTTCTGTATTAGCATGAGTAAGGGTTAACGCCCGAAACTTTGCATTTGCTGCTGGGTGCCTATGCTGTATGAAGCTGTAAAGGATAAATAAATGCTATGAAGCTTGAACAACCTTTTTTCCTTCAAATTATTGGTGCTGTGGACTTCAGTTGTCAGGATAGGTAAAGTCCAGAGTTAGACCCAAATGCTAGAATGAGGTTAATAACACCCTAGCACAGTGAGTATATACCAGGATCTGACCCTGCGACAGCTGTAGTATAATATATACTCACAGTAATAGACTGGAAGATGACACAGCAGGGTCAGGAGAAGAAACTTCGTGTAGAAAGGGTTAATCAATAGAGTAATCAGGCAAGCAATGTCCAGCAACGTGTAATCAGGCAGGTAATGGTTAACCAACAGAATAATCAGGCAAGCAATATCTAGTAACGTGTAATCAGGTAGATAGGGTTAACCAATAGAGTAGTCAGGTAAGCAATGTCCAGCAACGTGTTATCAGGCAGGTAGGGGTTAACCAATAGAGTAGTCAGGTAAGCAGTGTCCAGCAACGTGTTATCAGGCAGGTAGAGGTTAACCAATAGAGTAGTCAGGTAAGCAGTGTCCAGCAACGTGTTATCAGGCAGGTAGGGGTTAACCAATAGAGTAGTCAGGTAAGCAGTGTCCAGCAACGTGATATCAGGCAGGTAGGGGTTAACCAATAGAGTAGTCAGGTAAGTAGTGTCCAGCAACATGTTATCAGGCAGGTAGGGGTTAACCAATAGAGTAGTCAGGTAAGCAATGTCCAGCAACGTGTTATCAGGCAGGTAGGGGTTAACCAATAGAGTAGTCAGGTAAGCAGTGTCTAGCAACATGTTATCAGGCAGGTAGGGGTTAACCAATAGAGTAGTCGGGTAAGCAGTGTCCAGCAACGATATCCGGTAGGTAGGGGATAAGGGTTCAGAATAAACAGGCACAGATTCAGGAATAAATTTGTACTCACAAAAGCCCACGAGTAAAACAAACAGGCACCGATGAGAGGAGACGCCGGAATAAGAAGGCCTCCTGACGTCATCGGAAGGGCCGACAGGAACAGGGTTGCTAGGCAACCAATGAAAGCGCTACCACGCTGTAGAAAGAAGCGATCAGCAGCTGAGCGATCGTGACAGTGCCCCCACCTCAAGGGCCCCTCCGGGGAACCCGAACAGGCTTCGAAGGATTCTGGGCGTGGAACCGCTTGATCAAAGCAGAGGCACGGACATGAGAAGCAGGTTCCCAAGAACGTTCAGTGATGGGATATCCCTTCCAATGGACCAAATAGTACAGACGGTTACCCCGTAATCTGGAATCAAGAATGTGACTGATCTCAAATTCTGAAGTACCATCCACAAGGAATGGAGAGGGAACTCTACATTTGGTGGAAAACAGGTTAGAGACTGCTGGTTTAAGAAGAGACACGTGAAAGACAGGGTGAATCTTCAAGTTGTCTGGTAAGCAAGTTCTGCTAAAGGAAGAAGTTGATTAACATAGTGCCTGAGATAGGACTCAAGAGATTGATTTACCCGCTCAGTTTGCCCGTTGGACTGAGGATGATGCGCAGTAGAAAGAGATATGGTAACTCCAAACTGTTTGCACAGAGATTTCCAAAATCTTGAGACAAACTGAACTCCTCGATCAGAAACGATGTCCAAAGGAAAACCATGTAATCTGGTGATATGGAGAATAAACAATTCAGCGAGTTTCTGGGCTGATGGTAATCCAGTTAATGGAACAAAATGAGCTGCTTTGGAAAACCTGTCTACCACCACCCATATGGTCTTGTTTCCGGCAGAATTAGGAAGATCTGTAATAAAGTCCATGGAAATATGAGACCAGGGATAGTACAGAACAGGCAGAGGTTGTAAGAGACCAAGAGGTAATGATGAGGATTGTTTATTAGAGGTACAGGAATTACAAGCTGCAACATAATCTTTGACATCTTTGCCCATGGAAGGCCACCAGACATGTTGTTTGAGTCTCCACAAAGTATTACGTACTCCTGGATGTCCAGACAGAACATTATCATGAGCCCAACGAAGAAGTTTTAGGCGGTATTCAGTAGGTACAAATAAGATCCCAGGAGGTATGTCATAAGATGAAGGAACAGAAGCTTGAGCAGACTGTAATGCTTGTAGAGGAAATGTAGATAACTGAGCCAGAACTTTAGCAGGGCGAAGAATGGGTTCAGAATCCAGAAACATAGAATCAGAAGCCAGAAATTGTCTAGATAAGGTGTCTGCTTTCGTATTCTTAGAGCCAGGAATATAAGAGAGGACAAAATTAAATCTGGAGAAGAACAGAGCCCATCGGGCTTGACGTGAGTTGAGGCGTTTGGCAGTATGAAGATACAGAAGATTTTTATGGTCTGTGAGTATAAGAAATGGTAGAACAGTGCCTTCAAGCAGATGTCTCAATTCTTCCAAAGCCATTTTAATAGCTAACAGTTCTTTGTTTCCAACGTCATAATTCAGTTCGGAGGTATTGAACTTCTTGGAGAAAAATCCCACAGGTAGAATCTTGCTAGAAACAGGATTTCGCTGAGATAGTACTGCCCCAGCAGCAATCGGAGAAGCATCCACTTCAAGAATGAATTGAAGAGTCGGAACAGGATGGCAAAGAATGGGAGCCGAAGTAAATGCAGACTTTAGAGATTCAAATGCCTGTAAGGCTGGATCAGACCAATGCTTGCAATCCTGACCCTTTTTAGTAAGAGCAGTAAGGGGTACCGAGATGTTAGCAAAGTCCTTTATGAACTTACGATAATAATTGGCAAACCCCAGGAATCTTTGAAGAGATTTTAAGGAAGTAGGTCTAGGCCAGTCTAGGATAGCCGACAGTTTGTCAGAATCCATCTTGAATCCAGACGGAGAAATAATGTAACCCAAGAAAGGAATAGATTCTTGATGAAAAGAACACTTTTCAAGCTTGGCAAAAAGAGAATTTTCACGTAATCTCTGGAGTACTAATGTAACATGATGAATGTGATCCTGTACAGTCCGGGAATAAATCAGAATATCATCAAGATAGATAATAACAAATTGATTAAGATAGTCTCTGAAAATTTAATTAACGAAATGTTGGAAAACTGCAGGGGCATTGCATAACCCAAAAGGCATAACTAAATATTCGTAGTGTCCAAACCTAGTGTTGAAGGCAGTTTTCCACTCGTCCCCTTTACGAATTCTGACCAAATTATATGCCCCACGAAGATCCAATTTGGTGAAGATGGAAGCAACCTGGAGACGATCAAATAATTTGGGAATGAGAGGGAGTGGATAACAATTCTTGATTGTAATTTGATTAAGAGCCCGATAATCAATGCAAGGACGAAGACCTCCATCTTTCTTTTCCACAAAGAAGAAACCTGCCCCTACTGGAGAAGAAGGGCAGATAAAACCTCGGGCCAAATTATCCTTTAATATATTCCTCAAGTGAAACATTCTCTTGACGAGAAAGTGGGTAAGTTTTACCCTTAGGTAGAGGTGCTCCTGGTAATAAGTCAATGGGACAATCAAAGGTCCGGTGAGGAGGTAATACTTCAGCATCTTTTTTGGAAAAGACATCACAGAAAGAATGATATTGTTCAGGCAAAGAATCAGGAACGTCCAAAACTGCCACTACAGTACTAGAAGTTTTGGGAGCATTCTGTAAACACTGTGTGAAACAAGAAGATCCCCAAGCAACAAGCTCTCCTTTGGACCAGGAAAAAACTGGATCATGTAGTTGAAGACAAGGAAGTCCCAAAATGAGGGGAAACTGTGGAGAAGAGATGATGTCAAAGCAAATGGTTTCGGAATGAAGTACTCCTACAGACATGAGAAGAGGAATGGTAGAATATCGAATGAAACCAGAACCTAAAGGTTGACCACTGACAGTAGTGACTTTAATTATTTGGCTCTTGGAAAGCAAAGGAATACGAAAAGCATTGACAAACTCTGAATCCATAAACATTCCTGCAGCTCCAGAGTCGATGAGTGCTTGAGCCTGAAATTTGGTGTTGCCAAAGCGGACAGTAACCGGAACAAACAGCTTGGGATTGAGGGAAGAAAAAGAACTTTGGCTTAACTCAGCCCCTCTTCCTGGAGTTAAGCCCTGGCTTTTACTGGACGAGTTGGACAATCTTTTAACATATGCCCCTTAATACCGCAGTACAGACATAGTCCCAGATTACGCCTTCTGAGACGTTCAGCTTCGGATAATTTAATAGCACCAACCTCCATGGGTTCACTTGACTCAGAGATAGAAGTATTAGGAGTAGGAAGTTTTGGAGAATGAGGCATAGGACGAAAGGGAGATCTGATAAAGGATCTTCTGTTACGGTCACGTTCATGGAGACGCTCAGAGTAACGAGCATCAAGCTTGATACATAGGTTGATAAGATCTTCTAGAGAATCAGGAAGATCCCTATAAACCAATTCATCTTTCAAACGATCACAAAGACCTTTACGAAATGCTGCACGCAGTGCCCCATGATTCCACATAGTTCCAGCAGCTAAAGTCCAGAATTCTATAGCGTATTGTGCTACAGAAAGAGATCCTTGTCTTAAATCTAAAAGTCCTGCTTCAGCCGCCGCTGATCTACCAGGTTTATCAAACACAGAAGAAAATATAGATACAAAAGTGTCAATATCCTGGAGCAAAGGATCATCCTTTTCCAACAGTGGAGAAACCCAAGCCAGGGCTTTACCCTTCATAAGAGAAATTAAAAAGGTGATCTTGGAGGAAGAGGAACCAAACATCTGAGGATTATTTCTGAAGTGAAGGCGGCACTGATTAAGAAATCCTCGACAGTCTTCAGGATTGCCGTCATATTTATCCAGTAGGGGAATTCTAGGAATAAATTGTTCTGCAGGTTGTGGCGGATTAAATGCAGGGTTAGAGCTGGCCACAGGAACAACAGGTGTTGCCGAGACTTGAGAAGGAGGAGAAAGATTATGCAAAAGAGCAGTTATTTGATCCAATTGAGAATCCAGGGATTGCAGGTGTGCAGAGTGGGTTCCAAGAAGCTGTCCCTGTAGAGCTACAGCTCTGGATAACTCACCAGGGTCCATTATATGGCCTGTTTGTAATGTCAGGATAGGTAAAGTCTAGAGTTAGACCCAAATGCTAGAATGAGGTTAATAACACCCTAGCACAGTGAGTATATACCAGGATCTGACCCTGCGACAGCTGTAGTATAATATATACTCACAGTAATAGACTGGAAGATGACACAGCAGGTTCAGGGGAAGAAACTTCGTGTAGAAAGGGTTAATCAATAGAGTAATCAGGCAAGCAATGTCCAGCAACGTGTAATCAGGCAGGTAATGGTTAACAAATAGAATAGTCAGGCAAGCAATATCCAGTAACGTGTAATCAGGCAGATAGGGTTAACCAATAGAGTAGTCAGGTAAGCAGTGTCCAGCAACGTGTTATCAGGCAGGTAGAGGTTAACCAATAGAGTAGTCAGGTAAGCAGTGTCCAGCAACGTGTTATCAGGCAGGTAGGGGTTAACCAATAGAGTAGTCAGGTAAGCAGTGTCCAGCAACGTGTTATCAGGCAGGTAGGGGTTAACCAATAGAGTAGTCAGGTAAGTAATGTCCAGAAACGTGTTATCAGGCAGGTAGGGGTTAACCAATAGAGTTGTCAGGTAAGCAGTGTCCAGCAATGTGTTATCAGGCAGGTAGGGGTTAACCAATAGAGTAGTCGGGTAAGCAGTGTCCAGCAACGATATCCGGTAGGTAGGGGATAAGGGTTCAGAATAAACAGGCACAGATTCAGGAATAAATTTGTACTCACAAAAGCCCACGAGTAAAACAAACAGGCACCGATGAGAGGAGACGCCGGAATAAGAAGGCCTCCTAACGTCATCGGAAGGGCCGACAGGAACAGGGTTGCTAGGTAACCAATGAAAGCGCTACCGCGCTGTAGAAAGAAGCGATCAGCAGCTGAGCGATCACGACATCAGTTACACCAGAGTGGTGGCACTGGGCAAGTGGGCACAGTATATGCTGTGAGCCTGGCACACATGCTGGCTGGCTGGCAACTGCAATTAGATTACACTAGCAGACTGATGTTTCACAGTCAAAAAAGCTTTTTTTTTTTATTTACACTACTGTTACACCATATATGAGTGGTGTGGCACTGGGCAAATGGGCCTGGCACACACGCTGGCAGGCAGGCAACTGCAATTAGATTACACTAGCAGACTGATGTTTCACAGTCAAAAAAGTTTTGTTTTTTTTAAAAAATTTACACTACTGTTACACCAGATATGAGTGGTGGCACTGGGCAAGTGGCTTGGCAGGCAGGCAACTGCAATTAGATTACACAGGGAAAAAAATGATGTTCTAGCCCTAAAAAGAGCTTTTTGGGGTGCTGTGCTTACAGCAGAGATCAGATGAGTCCTTCAGGACTGTAGTGGACACTGAATACACTAGCCTAGCTATCAATTTCCCTATTAAATCACTAGCAGCTACACTGTCCCTCCTCTCACTAACAATGCAGCTTCCGAATTAATCTAAAATGGCTGCTGTTCAGGAACTGGGAGGGAGGGTCTGCTGCTGATTGGCTGTAATGTGTCTGCAGACTGTGAGATACAGGGTCAAAATTTACTCAATGATGACGTATAGGGGCGGATCGAACATCACATATGTTCGCCCGTAGCGGTGAACGCGAACATGCTATGTTCACCGGGAACTATTCACCGGCGAACTATTCGCAACATCACTAATCATAGGAAACAGTCATAGGTTGCCCAGAGTCCAGTTCTGGGGTTTGGTTCCAGCTTACAATGCAAAGAATGGGTTCAAAAATATTGTTCTGCAACTTTATTCTTACTTAAAAACACTTGCTTAAATCCCATAAATAAAGATACTCCTCGATGCTGGAACTTCCGGGGCGGAGCTCACAGAGCTATGCAGCACACATGCTGGCTCCTCAACTGAGCGTTCTATACTAACTGCAGCGCCTAAGTCCTAGCCAGTGAACGGACCATCACTGTGCGGACACCTGAGCCGGGATACCAGTCCACAGGCACTGAAGTTCCAGAGTGGTGTCGGGCCGACTTGCCACGGCCATAGCTCGAGATATGTTAGATCCCTGGGTCAAGCGGATACAGTCCGAGGCGGGATCTGCATAAGCGTCTAAGACATCACAAGACGCAATTCCGAAGCGAGCTACATCTGACTCCTGGGCTAAAAGTTACATCTTACAGGAGTAATTGGTGTACCTGTACCAAGACAGAAGAAGCTGCAGGATCCTGGAAGTCATAGGAGCTATCCATTGCCGCCGGTACGGTAATGCAGCTAGGAGCAGTCTCAACTCTTGGGAAAAGTGGTGAGAGCCCACCCCGCCGAATCTACACCAACGGAAAAGAAATATAAGTCTATGCTGGGTAAAACCCAGTGATGCAAGCTTCACTTTGAACTTTCCATATAGCGGGGCAAATAAAAGCTTGGGCTGCCTAATCTAATAACCTGGGGAAATTTTCTAAACCGATACAAGAGGAGGCCATAATCCACTGTGTTCATTCAGAACATTTAACGCTAGAGATGGATACAGTGGTAGCCGCAATCCCTGCTGCCAGATAACTACAGTAGAAATCCATCAAAGGTCTAACTATCCCGAGATAGTTGAAGTCAGCATTCAGGTCTTTTTTCCTCTTTACTCCTTATATGCTGAGCACGAATTTCATGCACTCCATGCCTTACAGTTTGGACATAGTCCAGAATCATAGTGTTTCTTTGGATTGGAGTCATCAGAGCATATACGAAGATAGCGTTTTCTCTATCTCTGGTCACTCAAGTACTTGGGCCAATTTCGCTCACTATTGTCTTCATTTGTTCATTCCTGCTCTACTCTTTGTCTCAGCAGAAGAGACTGCAGTTTTTGCTATATTAATCTGTCCTAAATGTGTAGGAAATTATGCTATTTGCATGCATCATGTCAAGATTACTGTGGTGATCTACTTCGGTCTGAAAGAATTTATTTGCCAGTCTAGAATAATCTGCTGGGAATACTTCTATATTTAAAGTAAACCTTTATTTATAGCAAGGCTGCATCAGTTATATTTGATCTAAGCAACCCTCTAGGTCTAATGTTTGGTGTATTCTATTATACCTGGTAAATTTATAAGTTGTTTAGGAATACATTCTCTAAAGCTTAATATCTGTATTAAAAGGAAATGTATCAGCTTATCATCTTTAGTTTTCCAACATATTAGCTAAAACACTGGATTTAATATGACTACAAACAATAACATATGGTTAAAAAAATATATATATTTTTTTAGGGAAATATAAAGTGTTATATAGACTGTGAGCTTTTCATTATACATATTGTATAAATTAGCTAATTGAATAGCTTTTGTAGCTCAATATCCGCTGTGGTATACATTTCTACTTAAACTTACTAGATCCATTAATACACTTTGATTAGGTTAAACACTATCAGCATTATTTCATGTATATATTATAATTAAAGGTGTAAGTAGATATAGGAACCTCAGGTCTATACATATCACTAGTTAAAAGCTAGATCTAACATCGTTCTAACTAAGGGTTTACATCTAAACATTCCTTTTGGAAAATGTAAAATGGTATATAGACCGTTTGAGTTGCTACATTTATAGACACTGTATAAATTATCTAATGGAATAGTCCTTACAGCTCAAAAATTATTGTAGCCTATATTTGTCTTAAAATTCACAAGAGCTGTTAGTATATGGTGCATAGGCTAAATATTTTTTTTTTTTTAAGCTATATATACCATACTCAAAGGTGAACACAGGTACAATATTTCCAGTCTCTACAGACTCTCTGAGTTTTCTTGTTATAAGTGCTGTAGAAATTATTTAATTGAATTGGCTTTACAGCTGGAAACCTATTCTAGGATATAATTGTATCAAATTGTTTAAGATTGTTAAGTTTATACTGACAAGGTTAAGCAAATATCTGTATTATTTGTCATATTTATTATATTTGATGGTTAAGCAGGCAGTAGGTACACAAGGGATCTATAAAAAATAAAAAAATAAAATAAAGATACTCCTCAAATACTCCCCCCTTTGTTCGCGTGAAACACCCCATGTGTCACGCAAACACAATATGACAGCAAGCTAAAAAAAAAAACATCAAGCAAATCATATATACCTCAATATCTATTCCATTTATACAGTACCCCTCCCACACATATTACTTAAAAAAATAAAAACATGCTCTTAGAAAACACTTAAAATCAACTGCCCACTACACAAAACATCAACAGCCCATACTCACACTGTTATATATATATATATATATATATATATATATATATATATATATATATATATATATATATATATATATATATATATATATATATATATATATATATAGTAACTGCAGGGTGTATGTGGTGGTCTTGTCTTTCAATATACACAGGTTAGTTATGTACATATCTCACACACAGACTTTAAAAAAACACAGTAATACACATAACACACTGCCCTCATCTTGTACATAAGGATGTGCTAAGGTAACTGGCAGAGTGTGTGTGTGTGTGTGTGTGTGTGTGTGTGTGTGTGTGTATGTATGTATATATACACTTACACACTAAAATGGGCAGATCCATCTGAGGGGCGGGGCTAGTGCTCCCCCATCTTCAAAAGTCACCAGCCTCCACTGCAGACACATATAAGAGAAGAAATAAAATGAGATATGCTATTACCTGAAACTCAACCCATTGTAATAGGTTGTGATTTAAAAGCACAAACCCAGCTACTTCTTTACTCATTTCAAGAGATAGCAGGTAAGGGAATGTCTACAGTAAAGTACGACAGACACCAATAAACCTTATTTTTCTTAATAAGTATAGAATTGAGGTAACTATAGCTTAGGCCACTCATGGACCAGGTAGATAGGTAATAAAATGGAGATTGGTAGTTATGTGGCAGTCACTATTGGACCATATGAAAATGGGTAAGGGGAGATCAGCAGACGAGAGCTGCTTTAAAATTGGGAGAGGGAGAGGGGAGGGGACGTGTCCGGAAAGGTTGATGATATGAGAGTTATGATCATAAAGCGTATCATGTAATGAATCAATTGACATCTAATAGGATGTGTAAAATAGATGTGAACATGGGCCAGTATTTTACCTTTCAGCTGTGAAAGTATAATGGTGGCTTTTATAAAAAGGGGGGAATGGGCATACAGAGTTAAATAGTTAGGAGGAGTAGTGTTGTCGCCTCATAATATGAAACGTGAAGATACAGTCTAAGTAAATATCAGTGATGGTGGCTATAACATTGACCAGGGAGTAAGGACCGCTGAAACACCAAGGCTGAATAGAATTGATATAAACATGTGCTTGGTCATACAAAACTGTTGTGTGGGGAAGACCTGCAAGGAAGATTGTACTGTACATACCTCTAGTATAAACACGAAGATTATAGGATAATGAAAGAGATGGTTACTCTTGGACCTCTGGCATTAATAGGACTAAAAATCAATTAGACGTATAGGCAAGAGTATACACTTAGTAATCTGCTGAAGTAGGAGGTGAAACTATAGGGTTATAAAAACGACAACTGAGATATAGCTATATAACAGGCTAACACCAGGCACCAAGATCAAGCTACAAGGCCATGAAATTAGATACTTGAACGTGACATCATGACCTATCCATACGTTTATATAATCATAAGGGATTAGCCATATCAGCCCATCAGTAGTCCTGACATATAAACAGTTAGGAGATGCTATGTACCTATGTATTTTCAATAACAGTAGTATCAATTTCAATATTCCTAAACTTTTAAAAGATAACATATACAATAACAAAACTTAGGGCAGGAAGCTGAATATTCTCATGAAAACATATGAGTATATCCTAACCATGATATTGTCTCTTTTCAGGCCTCAGCAGTGGAGCAGTAACTTAATAAACTCCAGCTTATACTCAAACAATTGTAAGCTAGTTAAATTTCATAACCATCATAGACCTCCAAACATATAATAATAACACTTATGAAACTATTATAGTAACCTAGTATAGCACAGACACAGATTAGCTACAGTTATGTATTTGAGTCCAAAGGAGCAACCCTCCCAGCTCGATGGATGTTTCGGATCAATGCTGATCCTTATTTCTGGAGGGAGATAGCTAAAGAAGAAGAATTGTTATGTTATTATGGGTGGTTGACATACCGTATAGCCCTTTGGAAGTCAGTCAGCTATATAGTAGCCCAAACGTGTAGTACCAAAGAGTGCCCTACTAGCTTCTTACAACTTAGACAAAGGACTGATGGTCTATTATTTTAGGGTGTCAAGAAGGTGAAACTTAAAAGAGGGGGAAATTTAATGAAACAACTTTTACTTACAGAGGCAGAACTTATTTTTAATTGTGCTACCCTAACGCCAGGGAGATTAAATGCAGAACTAGATCTCAACCCTTTTAACTCATACATAAGTCATAAAAAATACCTCCTTTATGATTGATATAGCTACCAATATGTTAACTTAATATATTTTAGACAAATAATTTTACTCTGAGTTTAGATTGGATATCATAAGACATCAATAGCAGCGAAATGTTTTACACAAACACATATATATTATTATTATTGGTTATTCGTAGAGCGCCAACAGATTCTGCAGCGCTATAAACAAAGGGGGAGTACAACAAAACAATTATAGGGTAGAGGGCCCTGCCAAGAGTTGCACTGTTGTAGTCAGCTCTTAAGAAGGTGAAGTACAAACAGCTGGACTTTTAGGCTTACATGCTAAGAGGGTTCAGGGGATTGCAGGGGAGGAGAGGAACTGGTATTAGGAAAGGTTAGCGTAGGTTGTATGCGTCCCTGAACAGTAGAGTCTTTAGGGAGCACTTGAAGCTTTTAAAACTAGAGGAGAGTCTTGTGGAGCGAGGCAGAGAGTTCCATAAGATGGGAGCCAGTCTGGAGAAGTCCTGTAAACGGGAGTGTGATGAGGTGACAAGAGAGTAGGAGAGTAGGAGGTCATGAGCAGAGCGAAGGGGACGGGAGGGAGAGTATCTGGAGACAAGGTCTGAGATTTAGGGGGGAGCAGTGCAGTTGAGGGCTTTGTATGTAAGAGTGAGAGTTTTGTGTTTGATCCTAGAGGCAAGAGGAAGCCAGTGAAGGGATTGGCAGAGAGGTGCAGCAGATGAAGAGCGACGTGTAAGGAAGATGAGTCTGGCAGAGGCATTTTATTATGGATTGTAAAGGAGCTAGGCGGCAGGTGGGGAGACCAGAGAGGACAGAGTTGCAGTAAGCAAGGCGGGAAAGAATGAGAGAGTGGATTAAAATCTTAGTTGTGTCTTGTGTAAGGAAGTGTCTAATTTTAGAGATGTTTTTAAGGTGGAAGCGGCAGGCTGTAGCCAAGGACTGAATGTGAGGAGTGAAGGAAAGTTCTGAGTCACGTGTGACCCCGAGACATCGGGCATGCAGGGTAGGGGTAATGATGGAGTTGTCGACAGTTATAGAGATATTGGGGGTGGAGATTTTGGAAGAAGGGGGGAAAATGAGGAGCTCAGTTTTTGAGAGATTTAGTTTGAGGTAGTGAGAGGACATCCAGGAAGAGATGTGAGAAAGACAGTTAGTGACACGGGTTAGCAAGGAAGGAGATAGTTCTGGTGCAGAGAAGTAGATTTGGGTGTCATCAGCATACAAATGATATTGGAAACCGTGGGACTTAATAAGGGAACCTAGTGATGACGTATAGATTGAGAAGAGAAGGGGACCGAGGACAGAGCCTTGCAGTACTCCGACAGAAAGGGGTGACGGGGCAGAGGAGGCCCCAGAGAAGGCTACACTGAAAGTACGGTTTGACAGGTAGGAAGAGAGCCATGAAAGGGCTGTGTCACAGATGCCGAAGGATTGGAGGGTTTGGAGCAAAAGAGGGTGGTCGACAGTGTCAAAGGCTGCGGACAGATCAAGGAGGATAAGCAGAGAGAAGTGGCCTTTTGATTTAGCTGTAATTAGGTCGTTGGTGACCTTAACAATAGCTGTCTCTGTGGAGTGATAGGGACGAAATCCAGATTGCAGCGGGTCAAGAAGGGAGTTTAACGTAAGGAAATGGGATAGGCGTGCATATACTAGTTTTTCGAGAAGCTTTGAAGCAAGAGGGAGGAGGGAAATTGGGCGGTAGTTGGATGGGGAGGTAGGATCAAGGGAAGGTTTTTTGAGGATAGGTGTGACCAGTGCATGTTTCAATGATGAGGGAAATGTACCAGTGATGAGGGAGAGGTTGAAAATGTGTGTTAGTATAGGGGTAAGGGTAGCAGAGAGAGAGGGGAGCAGCTGTGAGGGGATAGGGTCAAGGGGACAGGTAGTGAGGTGAGAGCGCAGTATAACTTCTTCCTCAGTAACAGGGGAGAATGAACTAAGTTTCAGGTTATGAGGGTTGTGGTTGAGTGAGAGTATTTGAGGGGGGGAGAGAATGGAATTGTGTTGAGAGCTGATTTCATTTCTGATGGAATCAATTTTGTTAATGAAGTGACTGGCAAAGTCTTGAGCTGACAGAGAAGTTGTATTTGGAAGTGGGGGAGGGCGGAGGAGAGTATTGAAAATGGAGAACAGACGTTTTGGGTTTGAAGAAAGATAAGAGTAGAGAAGTAGTGTTGCTTGTGGAGATTAAGGGCAGAGTAGTAGGAGTTCAAGATGAATTTGTAATGAAGAAAATCAGCTGAACTCCGTAATTTTCTCCAATGCCGTTCAGCAGTACGGGAACAACTGCGTAGGTACCGTGTCAGAGGACTATGCCAGGGCTGGGGATGAGTGTGTGATTTCCTAGCAGTGGTAAGAGGGGCGAGATTGTCAAGGACGGATATAAGGGTGGAATTATAGTGGCAGATAGATTGTTCAGGGCAGGAAAAGGAGGAGAAGGATGAGAGGAGCGGTTGAAGGGAATTAGCAAGTTGTTGCTGATCTAAAGACCTAATGCTTCTGTGAAGTTTGGTGTGAGGAGTAGAAGGTGGGAGAGTTGTAGGAAGGGATGATATGTTGCAGGTAAGGAGATGGTGGTCAGAAAGAGGAAAAGGGGAGTTTGAGAAGTTTGAGAGAGTGCATCGATAGCTAAAGATCAGGTCAAGGGAGTGACCGTCTTTGTGGGAGTGGGAGAATCAGTCCATTGTGACAGACCGAAAGAGGAAGTGAGTTGCAGAAGTTGTTTAGCAGATGAGGCAGTGGGATTGTTAAGGGGGATGTTGAAGTCGCCAAGAATGAGGGCAGGGGTGTCTGAGGAAAGGAAATAAGGAAGCCAGGCAGCAAAGTGATCTAAAAATTGAGTTGGGGAGCCAGGGGGGCGGTATATGACTGCAACACGTATAGAGAGGGGAGAGAATAACCGAATCATGTGTGCTTCAAATGAAGAAAATGTGAGTGAAGAGAAGGGCTGTATTTGTTGGAAGGTGCAATGAGAGGAAAGTAAAATACCGACACCACCTCCTTGTCTATTGCCAGACCTAGGAGTGTGGCTGAAATGGAGACCCCCATGTTACAGTGCAGCAGTGGATGCTGTGTCTGAAGTAGAGAGCCAGGTTTCTGTAAGAGCCAGAAGGTTAAGAGAGTGGGAGATAAAGAGATCATGGATAGAAGTTAACTTGTTGCAGACAGAGCGAGAGTTCCAGAGTGCACAAGTGAAGGGGGAGGGGTTTTTAGATGTAAGAGGAATGAGATTAAGGTTACCAGAGTTTAGTTTATGAAGTCTATTGAAAGGCACACAAGGATGTGAAAGGTTAGGAGGTTGTGAGGGACCAGGATTAGGGGAGATGTTGCCAGCAGCTAGTATGAGCAAGAGGGAGAGTGACATGAGATGAGAAGCAGATTTGCAGTAATGAGACTGTTGTTTAACTGAAGTGCAGGGGGGAGAGAGAGTATTTAGGAATAAGTAGAGCTCATGAGTACAAAGGTAAGGTGAGTATAAGAGAGATGGGCTAATGAACAGTGCAGGTGGAGAGGGAGAAGGAGTAACTGAGTAATGTAGTTTGTTGTAGAGACAAGAGGTAGCAAAAAGGAATATGAAGATATTGAGCATTATTCTGAAAGTGGGAACCAAGTAAACACATGAGACACAGTGTTACAGCAGCACTTGCAAAAGGATACAATGATATACATAAAACATAATACAAGAGTACTTGCCTTGTGTCTTGCCCCTTGCCCAATCCTTGTTCAATATATAACCATATTATGATTTCCACATATATTAAGCGATACAATATTTACAAATATATACTTTTGAAACATCTAGGAATTATAATATTTGTCTAAAAAAAAAACATTTCAGATGTCTTGCTTAATTTTTTTTCTGTTTTAAGATACTTTCTAAGATCTATTATTTTTTTTAAATTTACTTATTATTTTATTATTATTATTATTTTTAATAAAACCTACAGTGCAATAAGAATGAAGAACAATGAGTCAATGTAAAATATAATCACCTAGATTTAGAGTTCTGCGTTAGCCGTCAAAAGCAGCATTAAGGGCTCCTAACGCTGCTTTTGGCCGCCCGCTGGTATTTAGAGTCAGGGAGGTACAGGTCTACCGCTCACTTCCCTAACGCGATTAAAGGTAACCGCAGATCCCCTTATGCCAATTACGTATCCTATCTTTTCAATGGGATCTGTCTAACGCTGGTATTTGGAGTCTTGGGAGAAGTGAGCGGTAGAGCCTCTACTGACAAGACTCCAACCGCAAAAAAAGTCAGTAGTTAAGAGCTTTATGGGCTAACGCGTGAATATAAAGCTCTTAACTACTGTGCTCTAAAGTATACTAACACCCATAAATTACCTATGTACCCCTAAACCGAGGCCCCCCCCACATCGCCACCACTGTAATAAATTTTTTTAACCCCTAATCTGCTGACCGGACACCGCCGCCACCTACATTATACCTATGAACACCTAATCTGCTGCCCCTAACATCACCGACACCTATATTATATTTATTAACCCCCTAATCTGCCCCCCCAACATCGCCGCTACCTAACTACACTTATTAACCCCTAATCTGCCGACCGGACCTCGTCGCCAATATAATAAATGTATTAACCCCTAAACCGCCGCACTCCCGCCTCGCAAACACTAGAATAAATTGTATTAACCCCTAATCTGCCCTCCCTAACATCGCCGCCACCTACCTACAATTATTAACCCCTAATCTCCCGCCCGCACCATCACCGCTACTATAATAAAGTTATTAACCCCTAAACATAACTCTAACCCTAACACCCCTATAACATAAATATAATTTAAATTAAACTAAATAATATTCCTAAAATTAACTAAATTATTCCTATTTAAAACTAAATACTTACCTATAAAATAAACCCTAATATAGCTACAATATAACTAATAGTTACATTGTAGCTATTTTAGGATTTATATTTATTTTACAGGCAACTTTGTATTTATTTTAACTAGGTACAATAGCTATTAAATAGTTAAGAACTATTTAATAGCTACCTAGTTAAAATAAATACAAAATTACCTGTAAAATAAATCCTAACCTAAGTTACAATTAAACCTAACACTACACTATCATTACATTAATTAAATAAATTACCTATAATTACATAAAATAAAATACAATAAAATAAACTATTCTATAATACAAAAAAACAAACACTAAATTACAAAAAATAAAAAAGAATTACAAGCAATTTAAACTAATTACACCTAATCTAAGCCCCCTAATAAAATAAAAAAGCCCCCCAAAATAAAAAAGTCCCTACCCTATTCTAAAATACAAAAGTAATCAGCTCTTTTACCAGCCCTTAAAAGGGCTTTTTGCGGGGCCTTGCCCCAAAGTAATCAGCTCTTTTGCATGAAAATAAAAATACAATACCCCCCCCCCAACATTACAACCCACATACCCCTACTCTAACCCACCCAAACCCCCTTCTTCATCCAAGGTGCGCAGAGGAGGTTCATCATCCGGTAAAAGTCTTCATCCAAGCGGGGCAAGAAGAGGTCCTCCATCCGGTAGAAGTCTGCATCCAGGCTGCGTGTAAGGTTATGGGTGTTAAGACTCTGGGTTCATGTTAGGGTGTTAGGTGCAGACTTAGAAAGTGTTTCCCCAAAGGAAACAATGGGGCTGCGTTAGGAGCTGAACACTGCTTTTTTGCAGGTGTTAGGGTTTTTTTTCAGCCAAAACTGCCCCATTGTTTCCTATGGGGATATTGTGCACGAGCAAGTTTTTCCAGCTTACAGCTACCGTAAGCAACGCTGGTATTGAGGGTTGAAGTGGAGCTAAGTTAGGCTCAACGCACCCTTTTTTGAGCCTAACGCAGCCCCTCAGACAACTCTAAATACCAGCGTTGTTTGAAGGGTGCGCTGGAAAAAACGCAGCATTAGCTACGCGGGTCTTTATCGACAAAACTCTAAATATAGGCGAATATGTTTTATTTAGACTGTTTGCATTCAAGTGGTAAAATATGCACTTATATGTTTTAAACATAATGTTGAAAAAGAGAGAATACAATGTGAAGTTCACAGGAACAATAACGTTTGTTGAGACCATGCTTCAAATAGTTAATAGAGGTGGTACAAAGGATCACTATAAAAAGAAGCCTTTTCCTTTGACAAGTCATCTTGATAAAGGCATCTATTGCCGAAACGCGTAGCAGAGAGACTTAACTTCCAAGAGTACAAAGAACTATAAACTGTTCGGATGCAGAACTAGCAATTTCACCACTACATTTCCGTCGTTTGAATTTGGTGCGCCCTACCGACTTCCTAATTGGCGAATCAGGTCAGGTGACCAGAGACATACACACTGGCAGTGAAGACGCTGTACACGCGCTTAGCAGTTACGGAGAACACGGCGTAGTAAGATCGCAGCATACAAGTCTTTCATAGATGTAGACACATCCATCAAGAGGTCTGGTAAGAGATTTGGTAAATGAACTGACCGGTCAGTACAGAGACTTTGGTGCTCATAGCACTTTTGGAAAATTTATAAAAGAATTTTTATACAAGGTATAATAGGAACTAGGAAAGAATATTTCTTTGCCTTTGCCAATGGTGGTTACAAACACCCTAAAAGGATACATCTTTGCCTTTTCTATAAGTGATCCCAAAAGACTGATATACTACCAGAGTTGGATAATGAATAGTATGTATGTATGTATATATATATATATATATATATATATATATATATATATATATATATATATATATATATATATATATATATATATATATATATACATATACAGAAGCCGTTTCTTTGTCAACAGAATTGTGCCAGTACTTTGCTTAATATATGCACAATTTTTTGGAAAACTATATCTATTGAATAGATTACACACTGGTATCTTTAATTAGATGTTCCTAGCGACACACATGGATTTTATTTTCTTAGCTCATATAAAGTATGCTCTTTTATATTTGTATATTTAGGATTGAATTTTTTAAGATCATAGGTTTTTTAGCGATGTGGCCACATCTTGATTTCTGATATATCAACTTAGTATTATTTAGTAATGTTATCAGATTGTTTCTTAGTTTTATTTCATTATATGCAATTTTATAAATATTTGTATATTTGCACTATCAGGTTATTCCAGTTATTTTATTTTGGCGTTGTTTAGGTTATTTTTCTCTCTTTTGTATCTATTACACAGTTTGTATACATTCTTATTAGTGATGTCGCGAATAGTTCGCCGGCGAATAGTTCCCGGCGAACATAGCTTGTTCACGTTCGCCGCGGCGGGCGAACATATGCAATGTTTGATCCGCCCCCTATTCGTCATCATTGAGTAAAACTTTGACCCTGTACCTCACAGTCACATTAGCAGACACATTCCAGCCAATCAGCAGCAGACCCTCCCTCCCAGACCCTCCTACCTCCCGGACAGCATCCATTTTAGATTAATTTGGAAGCTGCATTCTTAGTGAGAGGAGGGACAGTGTAGCTGCTGCTGATTTAATAGGGAAATCGATAGCTAGGCTAGTGTATTCAATGTCCACTATAGTCCTGAAGGACTCATCTGATGTCTGCTGTTAGGACAGCACCCCAAAAAGCCCTTTTTAGGGCTAGAACATCTTTGTTTTTTTGTTTTTTTCCTGTGTTATCTAATTGCAGTTGCCTGCCTGCCAGCGTGTGTGTCGGGTTCACAGCGTATACTGTGAACCCGACACAGTATACAGTGCCAGTACTATAACAGTAGTGTAGATTTAAAAAAAACAACACTTTTTTGACTGTGTTAAATAATAGCAGTCAGTTTCCTTCACACTTGTGCGTGTCAGTGCCTGCCAGGGCACAGTGTCACCCCAGTGCAACTCATAGCTAGTGTAACAGTAGTGTAGATTTAAAAAAACAACACTTTTTTGACTTTGTTAAATAATAGCAGTCAGTTTCCTTCACACGTGTGCATTTCAGTGCCTGCCAGGGCACAGTGTCACCTCAGTGCAACTCATATCTGGTGTAACAGTAGTGTACATTTAAAAAAAAAATACAATTTTGACTGTAATAGATTGAATAGCAGTTAGTTGTCTGCAAGCGTGTGTGTCAGGCCTACAGCGTCTACTCTGCCAACTTCTGCCAGTGCACAGTGCCACTCATATCTGTTGTCACAGTAGCTTGCATGCATAGTACCACTAATCAGAAAAAAAATGACAGGCAGAGGCAGGCCACCTCGCAGAGGTTGTCATGGTCGTGGTGCTGTGATTCCCTTTGGCCCTAAAATAATGCCCAGTGTTCAGAGGGCACGTACCCCAAACTCGAACAGTTCTGAGGACAAAGTTGACTGGCTAACACAGGACACCCAATCTTCTACAGCTTCCGCTCGGAACCTTGACGCACCATCCTCCTCCAGCTTAGCTTCGGGCACCTCTCAAGTTACCACTCACCCGCCTGCCGCCACCACCAACACTAGCACCACAGCCAGGGCCGCCACTAGAAATTTTGGGGCCCCTGACTTAACCATTGATCAGGGCCCCCCCCCTTTGACATGTGCAATTTTTGACCAAGTGACTAAAAACATATATGCACTTTATTCTTAAGTTTCTATTTAAACTTAAAGGTAGTAACATACACTGAAACACACACTCACACATAAGGATTCACATATAGACACTCTAGCAAACACGCAAAGAAACTCAGACACAGACACCCAAACAGACACTTAGCACTTGTTTACATTGACCTGACAAGTAATGAGGTAAACTACAGTTTTGTAGATTTGTAGATTTAGAAAACAAAATATGGAGTTCTGATTATCTTTTTGTAAAGGAAGATGCCAACTAAATGATGACAACAGCATGCAGTGGATGAAAGGAAGGGCCCTGAACTGTCTAAACAATAATTTAAAGGTTAAATGGTAGATTGGTGACTTCCGGAAAGGTCTCATTAGTCTCAAAGTCTGTAGAAAGATGTGAATAATCAGTAGTAAGGTTAAAATGTCCTAAAAAGGAACAGACAATGGACGGGGACACACAAACACAAACTCAAACTTGCACATACACCCAAGGAAACACCAAAAGAGACAGCCTCAGAAAACACACAAAGACATACACACACACACAGAGAGACACCCACAGAAAACACAGAAAGACCTACATACACACCCTCACTGAGACATCCACAGAAAACACACAAATGCATACACACACCCTCAGAGAGACACCCACAGAAAATACACACCCTCACAGAGACATCCACAGAAAACACAGACATACATACATACACACACACACACACATCCTCACAGAGACATCCACAGAAAACACAGACATACACACCCACCCTCACAGAGGCATCCAGAGAAAATACACAAAGACAAACACACGCCCACCCTCACAGAGACACCATTAGAAAAGCTCAAAGACATATGCACACACCCTCACAGACATCCACAGAAAATGCACAAAGACATACACACCCACCCTCACAGAGATACCAACAGAAAAAAAATACATACACACTCATAGAGACTCAAACCAAAGCACAAAGACATAAACACAGACACCCACAGAAACAGGAGGAAACATTTATGCACCTTGCATCCCCTAAATCAACAGTGTGTGACATGCATGATAAAAAATAATGCAGAATCAATTTTTACAGAATCATATTTGTAAATGTGCAAACAAAAATAATTCTGTGAATTCAAAATTGTACATTAATGATCTGGGTAGATGGCTAGATGAAGAAGAAAAGTACTTTTAAAAGGTTGACATATGTTTGTTTGATATTTTCCCCAACCAAGAGCACAACTTCAAATATAGTGTACAAATGTTCCCATCTGTCAGCTGTACTTGTGGATTTTGAAAATGCTGTACTCTATATGGTCTTGGTGGAACCATAAGCTGTGGTACTCATACCATTAGATCTGGTTAAATGCAGGATTTAAGCTTGTTGGTATGCATTTCAAAATTAAGTCAGTTGTAGAGTAAACTTAAGATAACCTATCTCATTTCCAACACTGAGCAATCTTAGTCTGAGAGTATAACATGTTATGCAGATGTAAAAATCTTAGATAAAATGTCTCCTTGTATCTGGAAAGTCCTTGCATAAAGGGGCAGTAAACTGGAATGTAATATATATCATTTGTGTATTGAGGAGGAAACATTTCTGCATGGTTTTAAATATAGAATTTCTACAGCATTGTCAAATAATCATAAATACACTGCTTGTAAAAAAATGTGTTTTTATGGACCCCTGGCCCCACCATACAACTACTACCACACTGAAGTTACAATCTTAAATTGCACATAGAAATAAAAAACATTTTCTAAGTAATTCTTACCTCCTCTGCAAATGAAAGTGATCAGCTGTCTGACTCAGGCACACACTCTACAAACAAAGTACCAAGTCTGTCTCACACTGTGCATAGTGGTTTAGTGCACACTCAGAAATCCTCTCAAATACTAATACTTTACTCCTTGTAATAACATTTCCCATGCTCAATTAGCACTCTGCTGTAGTACCCACTGGTGGCTGCCAAAATGTAAAAAAAAAAAAAAAAAATTGCCTCATGGGGCCCCCTAGCCCATTGGGCCCCTGACAGGAGTCACCCCTGTCACCCCCTGATGGCGGCCCTGACCACAGCCGCTTCACTTGATCTGTCAGAGGAGTTATTTACACATCAGTTGGAAGAAATAAGTGATAGTGATGCGCAACCATTATTGCCAGAGGATGTAGATAACAGGGATATGTCTCTATCAGGCAGCATTACACACATGGACGTACGGTGTGATGATGATGATGTTGTACCCACTGCTGCTTCCTTTGCTGAGTTGTCAGATACAAGTGAAGTGGTTGATTATGATGATGCATCCGTGTATGTCACGTGGGTGCCCGCTAGAAGAGAAGAAGAAGAGGGGGAAAGTTCAGATGGGGAGACAGAGAGGAGGAGGAGACGAGTTGTAAGTAGGGGGAGGTCATCGCAAGGAGCTAGTGGCACAGTCAGAATGCCGTCATTGCAGAGCTCAGCAGTGTGGCATTTTTTTTGTGTCTGCCTCTGACAACAGCGATGCCATTTGCAACCTGTGCCAAAAGAAACTAAGTCGTGGGAAGTCCAACACCCACCTAGGTACAACTGCTTTGCGAAGGCACATGATCGCACATCACAAATGCCTATAGGATCAACACATGAGTACAAGCAGCACAAAAACTCAAAGCCGCCATCCTCCTCCTGGTCCAGTATCTTCAGCCATGTCAACCACTGCTGTCCTCCTTGCCCCCTATCAACCATCCGCCACTCCGTCTCTCACCTTGAGCAATTCCTGCTCATCTGCCCACAGTCAGGTGTCTGTCAAGGACATGTTTGAGCGTAAGAAGCCAATGTCATAAAGTCACCCCCTTGCACGGCATCTGACAGCTGGCTTGTCTGAACTCTTAGCCCGCCAGCTTTTACCATACAAGCTGGTGGAATCTTAGGCGTTCAAAAAATTTGTAGCTATTGGGACATCGCAGTGGAAGGTACCCGGCCAAAATTTATTTGCACAAAAGGCAATCCCCAACCTGTACTCGATTGTGCAAAAGGAAGTAATGGCATGTCTGGCACACAGTGTTGGGGCAAGTGTCCATCTGACCACTGATATCTGGTCTGCAAAGCATGGTCAGGGCAGGTATATCACCTTCACTGCACATTGGGTAAACCTGCTGACGGCTGCCAAGCATGGAATGTGTGGCTCTGCAGAGGAGTTGGTGACACCACCACGACTTGCAGGCAGGCCTGCTGCTACCTCCTCTACTCCTCCTACTCCATCCTCTGCTGCTGCATCTTGCTCCACATCAACGGCATCCCCAAGCTCCCCAGGTACTATTCCACATCCCGGATACGGCAGTGTCACGCCGTCTTGAGGTTGACTTGCCTGAAAGCAGAGAGTCACACCGGACCAGCACTCCTGTCCGCCCTGAACGCACAGGTGGATCAGTGGCTGACTCCGCACCAACTGGAGATCGGCAAAGTGGTTTGTGACAATGGAAGAAATTTGGTGGCGGCATTGAATTTTGGCAAGTTGACACATGTGTGTAATCTGATCGTACAACGCTTTGTGCATAAGTACCCAGGCTTACAGGATGTCCTGAAGCAGGCCAAGAAGGTGTGTGTGGCCATTTCAGGCGTTCCTAGATGGCCATGGTGCACTTTTCAGATATCCAGCAGTGAAACAACATGCCAGTGAGACGCTTGATTTGCAACAGCCCGACACGTTGGAATTCAACACTCCTAATGTTCGACCACCTGCTCCAACAAGAAAAAGCCATTAATGACTATTTGTATGACCGGGGTGCTAGGACAGCCTCTACGGAGCTGGGAATTTTTTTGCCACGTTACTGGACGCTCATACGCAATGCCTGTATACTCATGCGTCCTTTTGAGGAGGTGACAAACCTAGTCAGTCGCACCAAAGGCACCATCAGTGACATCATACCATTTGTTTTCTTCCTGGAGCGTGCCCTGCGAAGAGTGCTGGATCAGGCCATAGATGAGTGTGAAGAGGAAGAGTTGTGGTCACCATCACCAGAAACAGCCTTATCAGCATCGCTTGCTGGACCTGCGGCAACGCTGGAAGAGGATTGTGAGGAAGAGGAGTCAAAGGAGGAATGTGGCTTTGAGGAGGAGGAGGAAGACCAACCACAACAGGCATCCCAGGGTGCTCGTTGTCACCTATCTGGTACCCGTGGTGTTGTACGTGGCTGGGGGGAAGAAGATACCTTCAGTGAGATCACTGAGGATGAGGAACGGGACATGAGTAGCTCGGCATCCAACCTTGTGCAAATGGGGTCTTTCATGCTGTCGTGCCTGTTGAGGGACCTTCGTATAAAAAGGCTGAAGGAGAACAACCTGTACTGGGTGTCCACGCTACTAGACCCCCGGTATAAGCATAAAGTGCCTGAAATGTTACTGAATTACCGCAAGTTGGAAAGGATGCAGCAGTTCAAAAATAAATTAAAAAGTATGCTTTACACAGCGTATAAGGGTGATGTCACAGCACAACGGGAATCTAACAGGGGAAGAGGTTAAAGTAATCCTCCTCCTCCCACCACCACGCCGGTAAGGACAGGATGCTTTACAGACATGTTGTTGATGGAGGACATGCAGAGCTTTTTAAGTCCTACGCATCGCCACAGCCCTTCAGGGTCCACCCTCAGAGAACAACTTGACCGACAGGTAGCAGACTACCTTGCCTTAACTGCAGATATCGACACTGTGAGGAGCGATGAACCCCTTGACTACTGGGTGTGCAGGCTTGACCTGTGGCCTGAGCTATCCCAATTTGCGATAGAACTTCTGGCCTGCCCCGCTTCAAGTGTCCTGTCAGAAAGGACCTTCAATGCAGCGGGAAGTATTGTCACTGAGAAGAGAAGTCGTATAGGTAAAAAAAGTCTAGATTACCTCACCTTTATTAAGATGAATGAGGGATGGATCCCGAAGGGACTGACAGTGGGCGATACATTCGACTAAAAAAGGCCTGATGAGATGAGCTGCCTTGGGCTAAAAATGGTCCACATGCTGCTGTATTTTATCTCTGAATGCCGGATGACTTGCGTGACTTATCCACCACCAACTAGGGTTCAAGCCGCAATGTTTTAGGGCACTTTCTGCCTGGGAAACAAACATCAATTTTTCTGGCTACAGCAGCGGCTGCAACAATACCTAATTTTTCAGTCATGTGTACATGCCAAATTTTTCTGGCCTCTGGTGCTGCACTGTGGCTTCAAAAACCAAACAAAAAAAAAGGCACATAACAGGGATTAAACTGATAGGAATAGGGGGGGGGGGCGGAGCCAGCTACAGAAGAAGCCAGACGTGCATGTCAAGAGCTCCTGGATTCTATATGTTTTATATATGCTATAAACGGTACTTATTGGCACTTAAAATAACTTTTCTTCATTGCTGGGGGTTCCTTTTCTGTGCAGCCATACCAGAGACTATTGGGACTCCCTGATAGACATCTCTAGCTTGGGTCAAAATCAGGGGATTTGCCATGCCGGAGGCCCTAGATACCTGGAGGCTAGCTGTGACGCAGCTCCTTCATAACCATTTTGCAAGCTTAACACTACTATTGAATGAATGCCATCCTGGCATAGAGGCAACAGATGACAAAGATACACGGTCAACTGCTCAACATGTCTCCCACACTACGCACTCTATTGACGCAACCATTTATCAGGGTAAATGTACCGATGCCCCTGATCCTGGGTCTGTGATCTGTCATTCTGACCCCACGCAACAGAAAGATGCTTACACCTACCGGGTTGGCGTATTGCTAAACTGTACCACTGGACCTGGGATTTGTGCTACTGTGGCCCCGAGCTTGGAGAGACATGCAAGACCGTTAAGTTATGCAGGGGATCTGACCCTGTTACTGACATCATCTTTGAGCGATGTGTCTGCAGCCTCCACTGGTAGCCGCAAAGTTATGAACGCTATCCCCTTGATGTGCGGTACTGGTGCTGGACTAGGTGTGCCTGTCGTGTTATTATGTGGATGCGGCACTTATTACCTTTGTCGGGACTCTCTTGCCTGGGCCTCCAGCTCTCTGTGCAGCGTAGATTTATTGTCTCTCACTTGGGATCCAGGAGGTGTGTTTCTGCGTGGGGTGCCTTTGACTCCTACCAACCTTCCCAGTGATCTGGCTGCAGATCAAGCAGTGTTTCAACTTTGTGGAAATATTTTTGCTGACTCCAGTGCATATGAAGAAAAAATTAGAGTTGGGTAAACTGCTTTCTAGGAATGGTGGACATTTCCATACAAAAGTCTTATGGAGAACTGTGTATCACATTTATCAGACTGCTATCGTGTGTGCTCTGAATGGTAGCAATTGGGACTGTTACATAATGCAAATGATACTTATATTTGTTCTGTATATCAATACGTAATGTTTATAATATTTCAGGATGGTTTATTTTTAAATGTTGAGCTATTCTAAAGTGTTTCTTTATACCTCTTTACATATTTATGCGTTGGACCCAATAACAAATATGTAGTACTTTTCTATTGTAGTTTAAGCCCTGTCAATTTTATTATTTTTATCTTTCCCTGTAGCCATACATGTGTGTGTATTTATGGTATCTATTCATTGCTGGGCATAGGGCCCATGCCCAGTGGATGAGACCAATTTTTGATAGTATGGATACATCTTTGTCTTGCTCTGAGCAAACGTAAGACATATTTTGTTCTACTATAGTCAAGGGAAATTTAGTTACCTTCAGAGACTACTTTCAACTAAGATGTCTATTTTGCTCTCTGGTCAGTAATATAAGCTGTACACTTCCGGATGTTCTATCAGCATTTTATTGAATATAATTATTTCATAATGATCATGAACATATGTGGCCAAACATGTTTACCCCACGAGCTGGTAAGGATATTGTGTTATATTATTCTTCATTTAATTTTCCACTTATTTAACTACTTTGGTTACCCAGTATTTATTTCTGTTTGAGCAAGGGTCTTAATATTTTATGTCATCTAGGAATAGTCTATGGATGTGGACTTCTTTAGAAGTCATTTTTTTACTCTGTTCACCATGCTTTCATCTCCAGCATCTAAACATATGTTAAGCACCAGTCCTGTCATATCTCCATTACTGTTCATAGGACATAATTATCTTCTAGATTTATGGTTTATGCCTTAAATTTTGGCAATTTAGCTAAAAATAGCAGCTCGCACTGCTACACAAGAGAGGGTTTTATATCTATAACTATAAATGTTACTATTTAAACAACAGACTGTCAGGTAGGTTTGGTTACCCTATCTGAAATAGACTACATTAATAGCACTCTGGGGATTACTTGAATACAAAAATTGTGGTAACAGAGAAAATCATGCAAGGATGTGCAAAGAGCAAAGACAAAACTTGCAGAGTAAACTAAATTACGTTAAAAAATAACTTTTATTGAAGGCTTAATTAAAATTGGAAAAACACACATTTAAAAACACTCATAGGAGCCAAGATACTATTACTTGTAGATCGTATATTAGTGGATGTAGTGGGTAGATACTACCTATAAATGTATTAAATATATGGTATGAGGGCTGATAGCTATTCTCTATATTTTCAAAATACACCAGAGATGACAACTTAAGTATGTTTGGTCAATATGTTGTTGTTGGTGATTGGTGAATAGTTGTACATTTGGGTTCACTAAAAGTGATATAGTGAACTTGCTGTGGAGTCCCTTTAAATTATTTATTCGGCTGCAATACACTTCTACATGTATGGTTAAGAGGCTTGAATGATTATACACTTAATTCACTATGCGTGAAGATAGGGACTTTCTATAGAATCCCTTTAAATTGTTCCCAGTTTACTGTACACATGTACATATGTGGCTGTGTTCCAGCCTGCGCTACACAAATAAAGGCTTAATGCTCTGTATTAAATAATGTCTTTTATATTTGGAAATGCAGGGTCGGGCAGATGTATCCACAGTTTTTTAACGATATTATTGTATCCTATATAAGATATCTATTACAAATAAAGCAATGTGATTAATGTAACATTATTAAAGTTCCATCATATTTATCCCTTTAAGTGCAAAAATGCCTGGTATTAGGGACTGGGACCTTTATAGTTGTTATTGTATTTTTATAGAAAATCCTATATAAAGGTATCAATATCGTTATTGTTACCAAGTGGTAACCACTACATGCATACAGTTCTCGTTACTATACAGAGCGGATAGATATAGCAAAAGGTTCTAAATATGCCTTTGAGTTGAATGGCATAATATCATATGCTCAGGGTGGTAAATAAAGTGACCGCTGCTATATCAACTGTGCAATAGATGCGTTAAGTAACAAACCAGTAAACAAAGTTGCTAAAGGAATGTATATAGAAAGTCACAGTTTGGCATTACCAAACGAGACCGTATTATTACGATATTCAGCCCTGTTTAGTTATATTTTTTAGAAGTGGTGTCGGTATTGCTACCGGTTAGGTTTTCCACCAGCTTGTGTAAGCGTCAGCGTTCTGCCCCCATTACCCACTCCCAACTACTATTAATATATTGCGGTATAGAACATTAAACGATCAAAGTTCCTATGGCTAACTAAAAATACATGAGCTCCAAGGACTCATCACCAGTACCCTAGCGTCCCTAACGTCCCTAACATGTTTCGCCTTGCGGCTTTTTAGGGACGTTAGGGACGCTAGGGTTCTATATACATTCCTTTAGCAACTTTGTTTACTGGTTTGTTACTTAACGCATCTATTGCACAGTTGATATAGCAGCGGTCACTTTATTTACCACCCTGAGCATATGATATTATGCCATTCAACTCAAAGGCATATTTAGAACCTTTTGCTATATCTATCCGCTCTGTATAGTAACGAGAACTGTATGCATGTAGTGGTTACCACTTGGTAACAATAACGATATTGATACCTTTATATAGAATTTTCTATAAAAATACAATAACAACTATAAAGGTCCCAGTCCCTAATACCAGGCATTTTTGCACTTAAAGGGATAAATATGATGGAACTTTAATAATGTTACATTAATCACATTGCTTTATTTGTAATAGATATCTTATATAGGATACAATAATATCGTTAAAAAACTGTGGATACATCTGCCCGACCCTGCATTTCCAAATATAAAAGACATTATTTAATACAGAGCATTAAGCCTTTATTTGTGTAGCGCAGGCTGGAACACAGCCACATATGTACATGTGTACAGTAAACTGGGAACAATTTAAAGGGATTCTATAGAAAGTCCCTATCTTCATGCATAGTGAATTAAGTGTATAATCATTCAAGCCTCTTAACCATACATGTAGAAGTGTATTGCAACCGAATAAATAATTTAAAGGGACTCCACAGCAAGTTCACTATATCACTTTTAGTGAACCCAAATGTACAACTATTCACCAATCACCAACAACAACATATTGACCAAACATACTTAAGTTGTCATCTCTGGTGTATTTTGAAAATATAGAGAATAGCTATCAGCCCTCATACCATATGTTTAATACATTTATAGATAGTATCTACCCACTACATCCACTAATATACGATCTACAAGTAATAGTATCTTGGCTCCTATGAGTGTTTTTAAATGTGTGTTTTTCCAATTTTAATTAAGCCTTCAATAAAAGTTATTTTTTAACGTAATTTAGTTTACTCTGCAAGTTTTGTCTTTGCTCTTTGCACATCCTTGCATGATTTTCTCTGTTACCACAATTTTTGTATTCAAGTAATCCCCAGAGTGCTATTAATGTAGTCTATTTCAGATAGGGTAACCAAACCTACCTGACAGTCTGTTGTTTAAATTCTGTTTTACTACATAGCACCACCTTCTTTAACCGCACTTACGTCCTGAATGCACACAAGTAAATTAAGAATATAGGGGACAATTTTATTTCATTTGAAGTAGTGCCATTGGACACCCCCCTTTTCTCTAAATAAATGTTACTATGCTTAATGAAAAACTCTTCAATTTCATTTAAGAATACCTATAGATTGCTCTAATTTATGTTTGATTGTTTGCAACTTAGCGAAAAGTAGTAGCTTGCTTTAGTATATAAAGAGGTGTATTACACATATATCTATGTCTACACATGTATTTAACGGGGAAAAAAAAAACACAAATGTTGTTGTAGAGTATCTATAGATTCTATAATTGCAATCAAACATCGAGAAAAAAATTAAAATTGTGAGGCTCACTTTATATTTAAGGCACCTTAACTGTCTGAAATTTGTATTAGGAATCTCTATCTTTATATAGCCCCCCCCCCCCCCCATACACTCAGACATGTGTAATTATGTTTGGAGTGTTTTAGTGCGGTTTCCCTTGATAAATACCGCAAATGTAATTATATATTATATACTGAAGTTAAAACCTCATGCTCTTGTTTATATTAAACCTTGTGAATTCTTTAATAAGAAATTTTGAGCCACATGGTGGTCTTACCCCTACTGAATTATTTATTTCCCCTTGTTATATACATCTTATCTGTTATTCTCCCTTTATAATGTGGGAATATATTCTTTCTTACAGTTTCAACATGATCTTACTTATACTCTAAGGTTTATATTTTGAATATCTGTAATTTTGCCAAAGGTAGCAGCTTGTACTATTATATAAAAGAGATTTTGTATTTACTTTTATGTATGCTCATACAGTTAATGAAAAATTCCTTAACTTTACTACTGCTACAAAATATGTCAAGATAATCTACATATTGTTCAATAGCAACCAAATATTGGACAAAATTGAAAAAAATGCGAGGCTTATTTTTTTATTTATGCCATGTGACTTATGGACTTTTTTTTTTTTTTTTCTGGAAATAACCGCAATCTGTACAACAGTTTAATTTTTGCTTCATTGTTATCTGTTTTATTGTTGTTATATTCTAAGCCTCAATAAAAAATATTTAAACAAAAAAAAAAAAAAAACTGATAGGAATAGTACTACTTAACACACCACTCCTATCTGGTGGCACATTAGATTGCATGCGCAGTGCCCCAAATTTGAAGTAGGAGGACCGACCAATCATCTTTTTCCATCTCCCGGTTCCTAAAATCGATGCCATATACACGTCCCCTGATAGGGGACGTAACAGGGATTAAACTGATAAGAATAGAACTACTTAACACACCACTCCTATCTGGTAGCACATTAGATTGCATGCGCAGTGCCCCAAATTTGAAGTAGGAGGACCGACCAAGCATCTTTTTCCATCTCCCGGTTCCTAAAATCGATGCCATATACACGTCCCTTGATAGGGGATGTAACAGGGATTAAACTGATAAGAATAGAACTACTTAACACACCACTCCTATCTGGTGGCACATTAGATTGCACGCGCAGTGCCCCAAATTTGAAGTAGGAGGACCGACCAAGCATCTTTTTCCATCTCCCGGTTCCTAAAATCGATGCCATATACACGTTCCCTGATAGGGGACGTAACAGGGATTAACTATTACTAACTAACTATTACTATTACTATTACTATTAAGAAGGAAGGTTTGAAGATCGTGACAGAAAATTTCAGGAAAAAGAATGCCACTAACAGCATCTTACATGCTGATAGTGGTCATCCTGTCCATCTGATTAAGGGTATTCCGTATGGACAGTTCCTCCGGCTTAGGAGAAACTGTTCATCACTAACAAAATTTGATACACATGCTGCCTTAATGAAAGAAAGATTTCTCAAAAGAGGATATTCCAATAAATGTCTTAAAAAAGCTTTGTGGAAGGCACGAAAGACTCCTAGAGACCACCTGCTGTATAACAAAAAATCAAAGCCCAAAGAGACGCAAATTAGATTTATCACTAAGTTTAATAACCAATGGTCCAATATTAGATCAGCACTAGCTAATAACTGGCACATACTTACTTTGGATGACAAGGTTAAAGATTCTATTGGTGAAAAACCACTACTAACAGCTAGAAAAGCACTATGTTTGAGAGATCACTTGGTTCAGAGTCAATTTGTGAGAGGGCCCTCTAATGCTGATTGGCTAATTAGGGACAAGGGAATAAAAGGTAGCTATCCATGTGGGCACTGTGTGTACTGTGCCCACATGGATAGCACCAAACAGTTCTTCACTTCATGTGATAAGGTTTTTGACATTAAATTCTTCTTCAACTGCAAATCTGAAGGGGTAATCTATCTTCTTCGCTGCTCGTGCCCGGTCTTTTACGTTGGAAAAACCAAAAGGTTAGTAAAGGACCGGGTACAGGAACATCGGGACGATATCCTTCATGAAAATGACACAAATGTGGCAAGACACTTTGGCATGTTCCATAATGGAAGTGTAGAATCTTTGAAATTTACTATAATAGACAAAGGGATAACTAATGGTAGAGGTGGCAATAATGACAAAGTTCTATTACAGAAAGAAACAAAATGGATCTATAAACTTAATACTAGATACCCAGTAGGACTTAATGATAAATTGGAGTATGCTAGTTTTTTATAGTCAGTGGACTCTCCCACTTTCAGACAAGACATGTGCTATATTCGTAAGGTGTCATCATTTTTTGTTGTGGTAATAAGTGTTAGAAAGCTGAGGAATTAGGCTTTTTCTTTCCCTAGGATTTTAGTGTATAACTAGAATCTTCACAACTTCACACATAAGGTTTTTGTATTTTGATAATATGCATATCCAAACTGGAATATGGTTACTTATGTGAATACACCCTTAATTAATTAATTACCCCAGGTGGGGGAAGCACACCTGAGGAATGTCAGGTGAGCTTTATCTTAAGAGGAAATCCGGTAAGGATCCATTCAAGCCCTGATGAACCCCTGTGAAACACACTGGATGTGGGGGTGAAACGATCGTTGGTTTGTGTTTTTAACACTGAAGTGTTTTATTCAGGAGCAGGTCGACTAACTCCTGTTTACAAGAACTGTCTAAGGTTCTAAGGTCTATGGGACACGCATAGCCTTTTATACCTTTCTACTGCCTGCACTTTATCTGCATACCTGTTTTTATGTGCTGACTACAAGGAAACATGCTGCTAAAAAACATATGGTCTGTGCTACTATAAGGACTGCTTGGTGTTTAATCTGTTATCCTGTGAAGCGAATACAGGACTTGGAAAACAGGCACCTGTGGAGTCTAAGTGAATGCACGTAAGCCAAGAGCGAGAGGAACATACACATTGCATCCATCTGAGCAAGTTTGCGTATATCCTGGCGTACGCTCCGATGCTTCTGATCTATCAGCCTAGGGAAAGCCTGGTTCTTTCTCGGTGCGGCGGATGCCGGTACAGCTGATCACTACTACACACGGAAAGCGCACTTTACCTACAAGTCCGATTGGAGGAGCTTGCAAGCTATACCACTCCCCCCCCCAGTGACATCAGATGCCACAGAGAGAGCGGTCTGCTTTTTTGAAAATCTCCTGGGACACAGAGCCGGTTTGTTTCACTGCTGCATGCTCTATCCTGGCAAGTGATTTAAATCTTACTTTTTGGAACATATTACAGTAAGAACTAATACGTTTACTTTACCTTTTGCATGAAGGATTGTTTGTTCACTTTGCATTTTCCTGGACCGAGTGCAGTATCTAACTGTGTTTCCTCCTTGCTTCTGAGAGAGACTTTTTTCAGCTGTTTCTCTTTTCCATTATGTTTTGACACACTGCCTTAGACATGTTATAACTACTATTAGGATATGTGTATATATGTTCTAGCTTAGGTCTATATACAATCTAGCAACCTGATTTATGTGTGTCTTAGACATTATTAGATTTAGCAGCATACGTATGCTTTAGATATCCTGCAGGCATTTGTTACCTTAGACGTAAGGTGTTTGTATATATATGGTGTTTACCTTATTTTGTGTTGGTTTGAGTCAATGCAGAGTTTTTCACGAAATGTGACAAGGGATTATAATTAATAAATTTATTTTTGTTATGAAATAAATTCTCTGTGTGCCTTTATTTCCCTTACTTTCTCAGACCATTAATATATGGTCTGATACTATATCTCGATGTATAAATTTAATTTCATTACTGATTAAGGGTGGCACCGAAATCTATATTATCAGCAATATTTTCCATTCTCTCATACACCCCCATTTATATATGTAACAGGGATTAAACTGATAAGAATAGGACTACTTAACACACCTTATAATAACGCAGAGAGAGGCAACGCAGAGAAAGGAGTCTGAAGAAGAGGAGTCAGAGGAGGAAGGTGGCTTTGAGGAGGTGGAAGACCAAACACAACAGGCATCCCAGGGGGCTTGTTGTCACATTTCGGGGACCCTTGGTGTTGTACGTGGCTGGGTGGAGGAAGAGACCTTCAATGACATCAGTGAGGACAAGGAACGGGACATGGCTAGCTTGGTATCCAACCTTGTGCAAATGGGGAGTTTGGGGTTGTGCAAATGGACTGTTTGCGGTTGTTTGCGGTGCATTAAACGGGGAGTTTGGTTTGTCACTGTGAAACGGGCGTAACCCTTACACTACCTGATCGATACAATATCATACCTGATGTTTTGAAGCACGTTATTCCAAACAATTTAGGAATGTTAGGTGATTTATGCCCTTTATGGATTAAAACCAGACTCTGCATCAACTATGTAATTTTCCATGGGAGTTTCGCCATGGATCCCCCTCCGGCATGCCACAGTCCAGTTGTTAGTCCCATTGAAACAACTTTTCCATCACTATTGTGGCCAGAAAGAGTCCCTGTGGGTTTTAAAATTCGCCTGCCTATTACAGTCTATGGCGGTTCGCCCGTTCCCGAACAGTTGTGGAAGTTCGTGTTTGCCGTTCGTGAACCCAAATTTTTATGTTTGTGACACCACTAATTCTTATTTAAGGGTTCACTGATTATTTGCCTATCTATGTCCACACTATTTCCTTCTTTTCTAAACACATACTTTCTAACTGCGTGAGGGAGATCGCAGTATACTCTTTAGAGTTGGCTTAGAGCTCCAAGGTAAATTATAATTTGTAGTTGGCGATCCTAAGAAACAAAATGTCCCTTAAGAGCTGGGACAAAAACATATGTAGTTTATATATGTATATATGTTGGTTGATTATTGTATGCGAGATAGAATTGTTTGGTTATAGATCCAATATTTCAACAGTGTATAAATATGTATCCTTTTCTGCTATTTTACTTGTGTATGGCCAGGAAGCAGGAAAGATGGAGTGGATAACAACATTTAATTCTTGGTTAGATAAGTGGTGCAGGGAATGAGGATTTGGTTTTATTGGCCATTATAGCTCTGTTTGGAAAGATACTAGGTTATTTAGGAGAGATGGCTTGCATTTGGATGTTAAAGGAACAGAGTTTCTGGGAGAGGAGTTCAAATGCTTTATTAGAAATCATTTAAACTAATAAAGGGGGATAGCATTAATATATCCACCTGCCCCCCACAGCATGCCAAAACTGTTAGTCCAAGTAAAAATTCTAGAAATTCTAGTAGAAAAATTCTTCGTGCCATGAGCACAAATGCTCGCAGCTTAGGAAATAAATTACCTGAACTCATTTCAATAATGACTAGGGACAACTTGGATTTAGTAGCTATAACATAAACATGGTACAATTATTTGCATGACATAGTCAGACCTGGATACAGGTTATTTAAAAAGAACAGGTAGGTGAGAACTTAGGATCCAGTGATCATCAATCTGTTTGGTTTAGTATTCATGCGCAGGAACTGTCCACCCAGACTAAAACAAAAGTTTTAGACTTTAGAAAGGCAGATTTTTCATTAATGGGAGAATACCTAAAAAACTATTTAAAAGGGAAAACTCTTATTACAGGGGAATTTGTGAAAAGTGCCATTTTAGATGCAACCGCACACTGTATTAGACATGTCTATAAAAGTAAAAGAAAGCGGAAACCAATTTGGTTTTCCAAAGAAGTAGCACACAAAGACAAAAAAGATAGCTTATAAAAATTACAGATACACACAAGCAGATGATGATATGAAAATATGGAGACTCCTACAACAAAAGACTAAGCAGTTAATTAGGAAGGTTAAATGTTCATGCAGAAGAGGAGATAGCATAGTCAGTAAAACATGGGGACAAAACATTCTTTAGATATATCAGTGAAAGAAGAAAAAATAAGGTAGGAATAGTAAAATTGAAATCAGTTGATCGTAGAATAATCAAAGGAGACAAGCAGATTGCAGACTGTCTCAATGATTACTTCTGTTCTGTTTTCACAAAAGATTGTGAATATAGAATGTCTACTTTAAGGGATGCTACAAAAATAGAAACAAGCTTAATACTAATCTTTTTACAGAGGATGAGGTTTTGTTAGCATTATCAAAAACAAATGTTAAAAAGGCAGTTGGTCCTGATAATATTTATCCAAGGGTTTTAAAAGAACTTTGATCAGTGCTTACTGCCCCATTAACTGATCTGTTTAATCAGTCACTATTAACAGGAGCTGTCCCAGATGATTGGAGAATAGCAAATGTAATACCTCTTCATAAAAAGGGCAGTAGAGAAGAATCTGGCAACTACAGGCCAGTTAGTTTAACTTCAGTAGTAGGGAAATTAATGGAAAGCCTCTTAAAAGAAAGAATTATGACTTACATAAAGACAAACAATTTAGAGGACCAAAATCATCATGGTTTTACTTCAGGGAGATCATGTCAGACTAATCTAATTGACTTATTTGATTATGTAACAAAAGTATTAGACAAGGGTGGAGCAGTTGATGTAGCATATCTAGATTTCAGCAAAGCATTTGACACACAATAAACTAATTCACAAACTGTATCTCCTTGGTCTAGATTCAAAAATTGTGAACTGGGTGGAATGCTGACTTAAGGACAGAAAACAAAGTGTCTTAGTAAATGGAGTTCATTCAGCAGAGGGGGCTGTTACTAGTGGTGTTCCTCAGGGGTCATTTCTGGGGCCTGTTTTTTTAACATATTTATCTGCAATATCAGCAAAGGGCTACAGGGGAAAGTATGTCTGTTTGCAGATGATACAAAAATTTGTAACAGAGTGGATGTTCCAGGGGGGTAGACAAAATGAGAAGTGATATACAACAATTGGAGGATTGGACAAACGACTGGGATCTAAAGTTTAACACAGCAAAATGTAAAGTAATGCATTTAGGGAAGAATAATCCAAATGTTAATTACAGACTCAATGAGACTTTACTGTTTGACTTTACACTTTGAATGTTACAGATGAGGAACAGGACTTGGGAATTATTATTTCAGATGATTTAAAACTTAGTAAACAATGTAGTAATGCAGCGAGTAAGGCTAGCAGAATGCTTGGATGTATTGGTAGAGGTATTTGCAGCAGAAATAGTAAGGTTCTTATGCCACTTTATAGATCATTAGGCCTCATCTTGAGAATTGTGTGCAGTTCTGTAGGTCATATCTTCAGAAGGATATTAACAAACTTGAATCTGTGCAAAGGAGGGCTACCAAAATGGTTCATGGTCTAAAAAATAAAACTTACCAGGATAGGCTCAATGACCTAAATATGTATAGCTTATAGGAGAGAAGGGAAAGAGGTGATATGATAGCAACTTTCAAGTACATTAAAGGGTTTAGTAAAACTGAGGCTGTGGGTATTTTACATAAAATGGAAAATTCAAGAACAAGGGGTCATGAGCTCAAGTTAAAGGATAGTAGATTCAGGAGTAATTTGAGGAAGCACTTCTTTACAGAAAGGGTGATTGATTTATGGAATTAATTTCCTCAAGAGGTAGTGGCAACCAACACTGTGGGGGACTTTAAAAATGCACGTGACAAGCATAAGGATATCCTACAAACTAGATAAGTTTATACTGTTAGGTAATATCTGGCAGACTTGCTGGGCCTATGGCTTTTATCTGCCGTCAATATCTGTTTCTATGTATATATAGATACCTCCGTAAAATATAAAAAGAAGGCTGGTTTTGAATAAAGTTTGTCTTATAAAACAACAAATATTTATTTTCATAAGAACCTGTGATTAAAGCAATATATTCACTAGTAAGAATGATTGATAAATAAAATAGTAAAACAACATATGTACTTTAGGGATAAAACGGATGACATTTTTGCAATACAAATGAAGGTTCCTTTAAATGACGTTGTCCAAGATGGTGTCCCTTGAATTCCGATTGGTTGATAGGATTCTATCAGCCAATCGGAATTAAGGTAGGAAAAATCAGATTGGCTGATGCAATCAGCCAATCGGATTGAGCTCGCATTCTATTGGCTGTTCCAATCTGCCAATAGAATGCAAGCTCAATCTGATTGGCTGATTGGATCAGCCAGTCAGATTGAACTTTAATCCGATTGGCTGATTGCATTATCCAATCGGATTTTTCCTTCCTTAATTCCGATTGGCTGATAGAATTCTATCAGGCAATCGGAATTCAAGGGACGCAATCTTGGATGACGTCATTTAAAGGAACCTTCATTCAGTGTTAGGACGTCGATGGAAGAGGATGGCTCCGCATCAGCTGGATTCAAGGTGGCTCCGCTCCACTCCAGTTGATTGAAGATAGAAGATGCCACTTGGATGAAGACTACTGCCGCTTGGAGGACCTCTTCTGCCCGGATTCGATGAAGACTTCTGGATGGATCAGATGGCCGCTTGTGCCCGGCTGGGTGAAGACGGCTCAAGGTAGGGTGATCTTCAAGGGGGTAGTGTTAGGTTTTTTTAATGGGGGATTGGGTGGGTTTTAGAGTAGGGGTGTGTGTGTGGTGGGTTTTAATGGTTGGGGGGTTGTATTTCTTTTTTTTTCAGGTAAAAGAGCTGATTACTTTGGGGCAATGCCCTGCAAAAGGCCCTTTTAAGGGCTGGTAAAAGAGCTGATTACTTTGGGGCAATGCCCCTCAAAAGGCCCTTTTAAGGGTTATTTGTAATTTAGTGTAGGGTAGGGAATTTTATTATTTTGGGGGTCTTTTTTATTTTATTAGGGGGCTTAGATTAGGTGTAAATAGTTTAAAATTCTTGTAATTTTTTTTTCTGTAATTTAGAGTTTTTTTTGTACTTTAGTTATTTTTAGTTAAATTTATTTAATGTTAGGTAATTGTAGCTAATTAATTTAATTTATTTAATGATATTGTAGTGTTAGGTGTAATTGTAGCTTAGGTTAGGATTTATTTTACAGGTCATTTTGTAATTATTTTAACTAGGTAGCTATTAAATAGTTAATAGCTATTTAATAGCTATTGTACCTAGCTAAAATAATTACAAAGTTGCCTGTAAAATAAAAATAAACCCTAAAATAGCTACAATGTAACTACTTGTTATATTGTAGCTATCTTAGGGCTTATTTTATAGGTAAGTATTTAGTTTTAAATAGGATTAATTTATTTAACTATATGAATATTTATTTAGATTAATTTAAATATTTAAGTTAGGGGGTTGTTAGGGTTAGACTTAGGTTTAGGGGTTAATTCATTTAATATAGTGGCGGCGGTGAAGGGGGGTAGATTAGGGGTTAATCAATGTACTGTAGGTGGCAGCGGTGTAGGGGGTGGCAGGATAGGGGTCAATAAATGTAATGTAGGTTGCGGAGGGCTCCGGGTTTAGGGGTTAAACAATTTAATTTATTTGCGGTGGGGTCCGGGATCAGCAGGATAGGGGTTAATAACTTTATATAGGTGGCGGCGGTATAGGGGGTGGCAGATTAGGTGTTAATAGGTATAATGTAGGTGGCGATGGGTTCCAGGAGCGGCGGTTTAGGGGTTAATATATTTATTATAGTTGCGGAGGGGTCCAGGAGCGGCGGTTTAGGGGTAATAAGTTTATTTAGGTGTGAGGGGCTCCGGGAGCGGCGGTTTAGGGGGTATAACAGTATAGTATAGTGTGGGTGCTTAGTGACAGGCTAGCAAGAAAGCTGCGAAGAAGCCGATGAGCAGCGAGATCGTTGACTGTCAGTTAACAACAGTCCGCTGCTCATTGCTCTGTACTTGGTGCGTGGCTTCTTGACGGCTTTCTTGATAACTTTGGTGAATGTATTCAGGTCCACGGCGACGATGTTAGGCGATCTTAGGCAAGCGTATTGGAGCCGGCTAATGCAGGTAAATACGGAGCTTGATAACTAGAGGCCTCTATCTGAATCACGAAAGAAAAAATTTGTGTTCAGTGTCCCTTTAATTCAGTATTATCCAAGATATTACCTCTTTAGCATTAAGTATACGTCTCAGTGAGACAATGCTTGAATTATCAGTGTGCCTGAGAAACAGCCTTTAAATGAACACTAAAGTCAGATAGAGCAAGCAATTTTAAAAGTCTTTCCAATTTACTTCTATTATCAATTTTGCTTTGATTTTTTGCATCCTTTGTTGAAAAGCATACCTAGGTAAGCTAAGGAGCAGCAATGCACTTCTGGAAGCTAGATGCTGATTAATGTATACTGGAGGGAAGAGTGCTTTCTATAGTATCCTGTCCAGTTTCTATGCTGATTAATGACTGCACATATGTACCTTTTTGTCATTGGCTCACCCAATGTATTCAGCTAGCTCACAGTATTGCATTGTTGCTCATTCAACATAGGATAAAGAAAATGAAATAAAATGGATTATAGAAGTGAATTAGAAAGTTATTATTTTTATCATTTATTTGTATAACGCCGCCAAATTCCGTAGCGCTGGGTACAGTGATAGGGGTATACAATGACAAGGATTTGTGATAATATACAAAACATAACAAAACTAAACAAATCTAGTACAGGAGGAAGAGGGCCCTGCTCCGGAGAGCTCACAGTCTACAGGTTTAGGGTGCAGAGACATAAGGTTGGGGTAGCTTGTCACATCGGTTGTAGTTGCAGCAGTAAGTCAGACAGTTCATGTATTAGTTTGGTTCGGATGAGGGATGGATGAGAGATCGTAAGCCTCTCTGGATAGGTGAGTTTTCAAGGATCGTCTAAAGCTATACAAGGTTGGAGACAGTCTTTTATGGAGCAGTGTAGATAGTTCCAGAGGACAGGAGCAGCCTGTGCGAAGTCTTGGAGACTGGATTGGGACGTAGAGATAACAGCAGTGGAGAGACGTAGGTCAGAGATTGATTGAAGAGGACGGGATGGGGAATATTTCACAATGAGAGAGGAAATATAGTTGGGAGTTAGACTGTTGAGTGCTTTGTAAGTTAGGGTTAATACTTTAAATTGTATTCTGGAGTGTATGGGGAGCCAGTGTACAGACTGGCAGAGCAGAGCAGCTGATGTAGATCGTCGACTTAGGTGGATGAGTCTAGCAGAAGCATTCATAATAGATTGGAGGGAGGCGAGGCAGTGTTTTGGAAGACCATTTATAAGTAGACTGCAATTATCAATGCGTGACAAAATGAGGGAATGAATAAGTATTTTTGTAGTTTTTTGAGTAAGGAAAGGACAAATTCTGGAAATGTTGTGTAGGTGTGAGCCGCAGGAATTGGTAAGTGCTTGTATATGTGGGTTGAATGTGAGTTCTGAGTCAAGTGTAACCCCAAGACAGTGAACCTGGGGTGAGGTGTTGAGAATAGAGTCTCCAACCATCAGAGAAATATCAGCTGTTGGATTTCCTTGAAGAGAGGGGAATAAGAAGCAGCTCAGTTTTTGACAGATTGAGTTGGAGGTAGTGTGAAGACATCCAAGAGGAAATTGCAGAGAGGCAGTTGGAAATCTGGTTAAGTAAAGAGGGTGAGATATCAGGAGAGGAAAGATAAATTTGGGTTTCATCAGCATATAAGTGGTACTGGAATCCAAAGGAGGCTATAAGTTTTCCAAGGGAGGATGTATAGAGAGAGAAAAGCAAGGGACCCAAGACAGAGCCTTGCAGTACTCCAACTGAGAGAGGCATAGGATCACAAGATATGTTGTTAAAGGAAACTGAAAACAAGCGTTTTGGGAGATATGAGGCAAACCAGGAGAGGTCTGTGTCTCGCAGTTGTTCAAAATTGTACATACAGTTACATGAAATATACAATATGGTCAATATCAAGTCTTTCCTGAGAGATCAACAGTGGCTAGTTAGAAAAAAGTACATACAGGTAGGTCCTTTATATGTTGTAGAGAGTAAAAGTTAGATAAGCTCTTCAGAATTGCATCCAAATGCTTCATTTGAACTTAAAGGGACAGTAAACACTTGTATATAAAATGTTTAACCCCTTAACGACCAACGACGTATGGGGTACGTCCTGCAAAAAAATGCAGTTAATGACCAAGGACGTACCCTGTACGTCGTTGGTCTTTGAAAGCAGTGGAAGCAATCCTGATCACTTCCAACTGCTTTCATGTTATAACAGTGATGCCTCGATATTGAGGCATCCTGCTATAACATTTTTAAGCCGTCCGATGAAGAGAGAGCCACCCTGTGGCCCTCTCTGCATCGGCCATCAATGGCCCTGTTCGTTGGTGGGTGGGAGCTGATCGTGGGAGGCGGGTGGGCGGCCATCGGTGGGGAAGGGGGGCGGGATCGAGTGCGCGCGCGCGGGTAGGAACCCTACACTATGAAACACTGTAAGGTGGGAGAGAGGGGGTTGAGGGGGGGCAAATGTTTTACAAATGTTAACGATCTGGGAGGGTGGGAGGTTGGGGGTTGAGGGGGGGCAGCTACACTACAGAAAATACTATTTTTAAAATAACATAATAATAAAATGTTCTAAAAAACATATTTGATTTCAAACTGGGTACTGGCAGACAGCTGCCAGTACCCAATATGGCGCATAATAAGGCCGAGAGGGGGGTTAGAGAGCTGTTTGGGGGGGGGGATCAGGGAAGTTGGGGGCTAAGGGGGGATCCTACAGAGCAGAATTATCTTTTTTTTTTTTTTAAATCCCCAAAAAACTCTTATTTTAGTACTTGCAGACTTACTGCCAGTACTTAAGATGGCGGGGACAATTGTGGGGTGGGGGAGGGAAGAGAGCTGTTTGGGAGGGATAAGGGGGTGTGATGTGTCATGTGGGAGGTTGATACCTACACTAAAGCTAAAATTAACCCTGCAAGCTCCCTAATTAACCCCTTCAATGCTGGGCATTATACACGTGTGGTGCGCAACGGCATTTAGCTGCCTTCTAATTACCAAAAAGCAAAGCCAAAGCCATATATATCTGCTATTTCTGAACAAAGGGGATCCCAGCGAAGCTTTTACAACCATTTATGCCATAATTACACAAGCTGTTTGTAAATAATTTCAGTGAGAAACCTAAAATTGTGAAAAATGTAACGCTTTATTTTTATTTGTTAGCATTTGGCGGTGAAATGGTGGCATGAAATATACCAAAATGGGCCTAGATCAATACTTTGGGTTGTCTACTACATTATACTAAAGCTAAAATTAACCCTAAAAGCTCCCTACAAGCTTCCTAATTAACCCCTTCAATGCTGGGCATAATACATGTGTGGTGCGCAGTGGCATTTTGCTGCCTTCTAAATACCAAAAAGCAATGCCAAAGCCATATATGTCTGCAATTTCTGAACAAAGGGGATCACAGAGAAGCATTTACAACCATTTGTGCCATAATTGCACAAGTTGTTTGTAAATAATTTCAGTGAGAAACCTAAAGTTTGTGAAACAATTTGTGAAAAAGTGAACAAATTTTTTTATTTGATCGCATTTGGTAGTGAAATGGTGGTATGAAATATACCAAAATGGGCCTAGATCAATACTTTGGGATGTCTTCTAAAAAAAAAATATATACATGTCAAGGGATATTCAGGGATTCCTGAAAGATATCAGTGTCCCAATGTAACTAGCGCTAATTTAAAAAAAAAGTGGTTTGGAAATAGCAAAGTGCTAATAGATGTGTAACAGATTTTGGGGGTCAAAGTTAGAAAAAGTGTGTTTTTTTCCGTTTTTTCCTTATATTTTATAATTTTTTTTATAGTAAATTATAAGATATGATGAAAATAATGGTATGTTTAGAAAGTCCATTTAATGGCGAGAAAAACAATATATAATATGTATGGGTACAGTAAATGAGTAAGAGGAAAATTACAGCTAAACACAAACACCGCAAAAATGTAAAAATAGCCTTGGTCCCAAACGGACAGAAAATGGAAAAGTGCTGTGGTCCTTAAGGGGTTAATTATGCATAACAAAACAACTTTAAAATATATTTTCTTTTTTTCTCCTTATCGTGTAATTTAGCCCTGAAAATAGAGTAATTTATAACTCCCAGACCTTGAAATGCACCCTCTTGACTGGTTATACCCTGCAAAATTTCTGCGCCTAATTGGCTTAAAGGGACATAAAATCCAAAGAAATATGTTCATGATTTAGATAGAACAAACAATTTAAAACAACTTTCCCATTTATTTATTATCAAATTTTCTTCATTTGTTTTATATCCTTTGTTGAAAAGCAGGAAGGTTTGCTCAGGAGTGTGCACTTGTCTGGAGTATTATATGGCAGCAGTTTTCCAACAATGTTATACATAAGATCACTAAATGGCAGCACTATTTCCTGTCATGCAGTGCTCCAGAAATGTGCACGCTCCCTATCTAGAAATCCCTTCAACAAAGAATAACATTAGAACTAAGCAAATTGGATAATGGAAGTAAATTGGAAACTTTCTTTAAAATTATATTCTCTATCTGAGTCATTAAAGAAAAATTGTGGGTTTTCTGTCCTTTAACTGATAACAACTGCAAAACAATAACATTTTTGCTAACTTTTCATCAGTGAAAGTGACTAGCAGTTGTTGGCAGACTAAAACTCTGATTGGCTCCTCCAAATAAGGAGAATGGTGTGTGGAGTTTCCCTATTGAAAACTTATTGCTGTGTTTTAAAAACATTAAAGGGACAGTAAAGTAATAATTAGACATGCATGATCCAGTTAGAACATACAATTTTAAACAACTGTCCAATTTACTTGTATTTAATTTGCTTCCTTCTCTTGTTATCCTTGGCAAAAAGGTTTATCTAGGAAAGCTCAGGAGCAGCAAAAATCCTAGGTTCTAGCTACTGATTGGTGGCTGCATATATATACCGATTGTCAATGGCTCACCCATTTGTTCAGTTAGAAACCAGTAGTGTATTGCTGCTCTTTCAACAAATGATACCAAGAGAAGGAAGCAAATTTAATAATAGAAGTAAACTGGAAAGTTGTTTAAAATTGTATGTTCTACCTAAATCATGAAAGAAAAGTTTTGGGTTTCATGTCCCTTTAATACTTGGCTGAGATGTTATTCTATAGCAGCACAACAGAAATGTATTACAATTACAAAGTGTTAACTGTCCATTTAATTGCAGATATCTTGACTTCCTGTAGGTGGCACTGAGAAGACAATGTAATCTGTGATTATTCAAAATATTACATTATTATCATACGGCTAGATTTAGAGTTCTGCGGCCAAAGGGGTGCGTTAGCAACGCTGGCTTTTTTTCTCCCGCATCTTTTAAATACCGCTGGTATTTAGAGTTCACAGAAGGGCTGCGTTAGGCTCCAAAAAGGGAGCGTAGAGCATATTTACCGCCACTGCAAATCTAAATTCCAGCGGTGCTTACGGACGCAGCCAGCTTCAAAAACATGCTCGTGCACGATTCCCTCATAGGAAACAATGGGGCAGTTTGAGCTGAAAAAAAACCTAACACCTGCAAAAAAGCAGCGTTCAGCTCCTAACGCAGCCCCATTGTTTACTATGGGGAAACACTTCCTAAGTCTGATCGGAACAGCCAATAGAATGTGAGCTCAATCTGATTGGCTGATCGGATCAGCCAATGGGATTGAACTTGAATCTGATTGGCTGATTCGATCAGCCAATCAGAAGTTTCCTACCTTAATTCCGATTGGCTGATAGAATCCTATCAGCCAATCGGAATTCAACGGACCCCATCTTGGATGACGTCATTTAAAGGAACCGTCATTCGGCGAGTAGGCGTCGGTAGAAGAGGATGGATCCGCGTCGGCTGGAAGATGATGGCTCCGGAAGAAAGAAGACTGAAGATGCCGCTTCATGGAAGACTTCATCCCGATGATGGACTTCTTCAGCGCCCGCTTGGATCAAGACTTCAGCCCGATGATGGATTTCTTCAGCCGCCGCTTGGATCCAGACTTCAGCCGGAGGATAGACGTCACTCTTCAGCCCCCGCTTGGGTTTGGATGAAGATTTCGGAAGCTCTTCTGGACAGATCGGGACCCAGTGTGGTGAAGACAAGGTAGGGAGATCTTCAGGGGCTTAGTGTTAGGTTTATTTAAGGGGGGTTTGGGTTAGATTAGGGGTATGTGGGTGGTGGGTTGTAATGTTGGGGGGGGGGGGGTATTGTATGTTTTTTTTTTACAGGCAAAAGAGCTGAATTCTTTGGGGCATACCCCGCAAAGGGCCCTTTTCAGGGCTGGTAAGGTAAAAGAGCTTTTCTATTTTAATTTTAGAATAGGGTAGGGCATTTTTTTATTTTGGGGGGCTTTGTTATTTTATTAGGGGGCTTAGAGTAGGTGTAATTAGTTTAAAATTGTTGTAATATTTTTCTAATGTTTGTAAATATTTTTTTAATTTTTGTAACTTAGTTCTTTTTTATTTTTTGTACTATAGTTAGTTGATTTAATTGTATTTATTTGTAGGTATTGTATTTAATTAATTTATTGATAGTGTAGTGTTAGGTTTAATTGTAGGTAGTTTATTTAATTAATTTATTGATAGTGTAGTGTTAGGTTTAATTGTAGATAATTGTAGGTATTGTATTTAATTAATTTATTGATAGTGTAGTGTTAGGTTTAATTGTAACTTAGGTTAGGATTTATTTTACATGTAATTTTGTAATTATTTTAACTAGGTAACTATTAAATAGTTCTTAACTATTTAATTGCTATTGTACCTGGTTAAAATAAATACAAAGTTGCCTGTAAAATAAATATTAATCCTAAAATAGCTACAATATGATTATAATTTATATTGTAGCTATATTAGGGTTTATTTTACAGGTAAGCATTTAGATTTAAATAGGAATAATTTATTTAATAAGAGTTAATTTATTTTGTTACAATAAAATTATATTTAATTTAGGGGGGTGTTAGGGTTAGGGTTAGAATTAGCTTTAGGGGTTAAAAAATTTATTAGAGTAGCGGTGAGCTCCGGTCGGCAGATTAGGGGTTAATACTTGAAGTTAGGTGTCGGCGATGTTAGGGAGAGCAGATTAGGGGTTAATACTATTTATTATAGGGTTATTGAGGCGGGAGTGAGGCGGATTAGGGGTTAATACATTTATTATAGTAGCGGTGCGGTCCGGTCGGCAGATTAGGGGTTAATAAGTGTAGGTAGGTAGCGGCGACGTTGGGGGCGGCATATTAGGGGTTAATAAATATAATATAGGGGTCGGCGGTGTTAGGGGCAGCAGATTAGGGGTTCATAGGGATAATGTAGGTGGCAGCGGTGGGCGTTCGGCAGATTAGGGGTTAAAAATTTTTAATAGAGTGGCGGCGATGTAGGGGGACCTCGGTTTAGGGGTACATAGGTAGTTTATGGGTGTTAGTGTACTTTGGAGCACAGTAGTTAAGAGCTTTATAAACCGGCGTTAGCCCAGAAAGCTCTTAACTACTGACTTTTTTCTGCGGCTGGAGTTTTGTCGTTAGATTTCTAACGCTCACTTCAGCCAAGACTCTAAATACCGGCGTTAGGAAGATCCCATTGAAAAGATAGGATATGCAAATGGCATAGGGGGATCTGCGGTATGGAAAAGTCACGGCTGCAAAGTGAGCGTTAGACCCTTTCCTGACTGACTCCAAATACCAGCGGGCAGTAAAAACCAGCGTTAGGAGCCTCTAACGCTGGTTTTGACGGCTACCGCCCAACTCTAAATCTAGGCGATTATTATTAATATTATTGGTTTGTTTTAGTATTGATCATTACTAGAAACAATACATTGTTGAAGTAATATTGAGAACAATTGTATAAGCCCTACTTAAAGTTTTCCAGTGATGTGCTGGAAAAGATCAAAATTCAAATTTTTCTTTGGCCTTTGTGATGCTGCTGGTTTCCTATTTGTACAGGAAGGTTAAAAGAAGTTCAGTAGCTGTCTACCTTCAAGTGTCCTAAAGCATGATGGGTATGCTTTAACAAATGACATATTTTGGCATATATAGCTATTTCTCTTAATAAATATGTACTCAGAACAAATCTTCTCCTGTAAAAAGCACATGAATAAATGTCATAAATAAATTATTGATGATGAAAAGTATTGTGTGAGATTAATCCTCTTTGGCAAAGATCGTTCCTTTCCATATAAACAGAACATTTGTGTTATTTTATTTGGGAACAAGAAATTTTGTTGTAAGTGTAAACTACGTATATTTTTTTGAGGTTTTTTTTCTGCATGCCAGAGCTATTATTTGTCTCTCTGCATGAAAAAGTGCTTCAAGAAGCCTGACATCTGTTCAAAATATTAAACAGCTGGCTAACACTTCAATCAGGACTTTATTGAGCAATGCAGGAACAAACCTACAAAGAAGAAATGCTCACATTACAGAATATGATGTATAGATATAAAGAAAATTGTACATTTCTTTGAAATACAATTGATTACAGTCTTGTGTATATTCATTTTCTTTATATTTTATTATATATTCGTTAACATGGTAATTGATGTTTACCTTCATTTTGCCATACAGGTTTGAGTAGACATTCAAAAATTTTTATTTTTCAGTCAGACAGTGCTTGATCTATCAAGTGTTTTGCCAAATACTTGGATAACAAACACATTTCTATAATTCAAAAATATACAGCACACATGTCAGGCTTTTTTTTCTTCTTATTTTGTTTAAACAATATTTATGCAGCTGTGTCCTGAATTATATAAGTACAGTAGTATATCCAGTAGGGATGTGCATTCATTTTCGGAATCGGATATTCTGAATGAATGCACCAACAAAATTTAAAGAAAACAAACAAACAAACAAAAAAAAGGACAAAATTGGTAAGTATTTATTAATTTCCTTTTAATTGATTTATAAAAATTTATAGTTACCTCAATGCCCTCTGAATAACAATATTGCACTTGCGCTACAGTTAACGCACCACTGATAATCTAGGTGTGCTGTAGACTGTCATTTCTTCCCAAGAATGATTCAATGGAAGAAATAAAAGGGGTATGAAACAAACAAAAAAAAGGACAAAATTGGTAAGTATTTATTAATTTCCTTTTAATTGATTTATAAAAATTTATAGTTACCTCAATGCCCTCTGAATAACAATATTGCACTTGCGCTACAGTTAACGCACCACTGATAATCTAGGTGTGCTGTAGACTGTCATTTCTTCCCAAGAATGATTCAATGGAAGAAATAAAAGGGGTATGAAACACACAAAAAAAAAATTGATTCAGACAGAGCAGACCGTTTAAAAAAGGTTCCCAATTTACTTCTATTATCAAATTTGCGTTGTTCCCTATAATATTCTGTGTTGAAGAGATACCTAGGTAGGCATCTGGCACACTACATGGCAGGAAATAGTGCTACCATAAAGTTCTCTTGCAAATGGATAACACGCTCTTGCAAAACTGATGCCATATAGTGCTTTAAAAATGGTCCGGTTCCTAAGCATACGTCCCTGCTTTTCAACAAAAGATACCAGGAAAACTTAGAGCATGCAATTTTAAACAACTTTCTAATTAACTTCTATTATCAATTTTTCTATCTGAATTATATCCCTTTAAATTGATCTTTCAACTCTTACATTCTCTCTTCTGCATGTTATATTAGATTAAAAACATTTATATAAATATCAAAATGTTACATTTGATCAATTACTGTCATACACTTATACTGAATTAAATTAAACATCAACATGCAACTGCTATTTTGGATTTTATTTTGTATAATAACATGATTTTGAGACTATAAATCACTGAATGTCCAGCAAACTTAAATTCATTTTTTCCATCTTTCATTGTTTCAAAAACATGAAGCAAATATTAGGCTAATCCTAATTAGTAACTTTTATTATCATGCATTTTGTCATCTACCTTGTATAGTGCTTCAGAATATTCTGGCACATTTTAAACATAAAAAATTACTATACATCTATTCTTTGTTTTTTATTTTCATTGATGTATAATTGTTAACTATAAATATATACATAAGGAATCTAAGGTGTGAAAAACAATATTTTACATATTTTCAATAAAATGTTTTCTTGGCAAATTAGTAATGTTTTTCTAAATATATATATGTCTATTTATTTATGCATTTGATTTTAAATTTTCTATATCACCATTTTTGTGTAGAAGAGCCTACCAAAGCGCTCTGTATGCATCCAAGGATAATTGGCAGAAGGGAGTTTCAGAAGCAATTTAATGTAAAGAGTCCACAGTATTGCAATTATTAGTACCATTAATTGCACTGGAATGTCCAGCTATCTCTAAAGTAGGAGTGAAAACTGCTAGATAAGACTCATATATGCAATTAAATGTTTCAATATAATGTATATTTTTCTATACCCAAGCTACACATTGGTGTTACTGTTTAATTAACTAAAAATGTCCTCCACGGGTCGTTACCTTTTAGAAAAAAACAGAACAGATTGCTTTTCTCAAATACAAAAATGTTTATTGCTTTCTTTAAAGAGATTTTTAGCCTTTTTTTTTTTTTATAACATTAATATTATATGTTTCAGTGGCACTTTACACCTAATACAACAAATTAATTACTACATATAAATGAAATTTGGTACAGGGATCTGTAATCCTTTTCCAAAAGCGGATTTATAACAACAATAGATATTTTAATTATAGCTCATGCACATGAGAAATATAAGTAAGAAAAAAGAGCAGCACTTAGAAAACACTCAATAACAAATCTATTAAATATAAGAAGGGAAAAGGGAAAACTTCTCAGGTTAAAATAAAACACAACACACAACAACTTTCTATTCAAGATTCGCTGGTCCAATCATTACAGGATAAAGTCGAGGACTTGGATAACTACGACCGCAGGAACAAGCTGTGCATACGTGGAATACCTGAGGATATCACGCAAGAGCAATTAAAAGCTTACTTGAAATGTTTGTTTACCTATTACCACACACCTCGCATTTGCCTAATGAGGACATTGATAAAGCGCACAGGGCACTACGTCCCCTACCTAAGCCATCTTTACCTCCAAGAGACGTGGTCATCAGGTTTCTATGCTACACCGCAAAAGAAGAAATATGGCAAGCAGCCAGAGCCAACCAACTTTTTTTTATCAAGGCCACTCTCTCCAAGTTTATCAAGACCTCAGCCCCTACACAATCTAAAGGCGCAGAGAGATCAAATTTATAACAGCAACGCTACAAGAACATCGTATAAAGTACTTATGGGGCTTCCCCTTTAGCCTGATTGTCTCTCACAATGGGTCACAACTTGTCTATAAAGACTTTAACAACCTCGACCATCTCTCTAGACCTCTTAACATTAAATTTACTCCACCTGTGGAGGCCGCTCTAAATCTTTCTCCTATCCCGGGGGAAACTGGCTCTTCGATCCCAAAAGAACAAAGACATCAATGGCACAGAGTGCAGTCGATAAGAAGAAAAACAGGCCCTTTGCACTCGGAAGAAGGTGGTCCTCCACGCTGATGGATTAGCCCCCCTCAACACTTGACACCTATCAAAAGTCTATAACCCCATAACAGGTCTTTAACTTTGGCCGGGTTGGCTCTGCAGCTCCTGGTCTACACAGAGGTTGGGCTGTCTCTGTGACCCCCCTGCTTTCAGTTCTACCCTTTCAATGCACAACTTAAAGCTTTTAGTTTTCTCACCAGCATGGGACCTGAGCTGGGGTAGTGGAAGGGCTTAGGAACATATATGGGTAATATACCATCACTTGTTTCATTGTTCTCCCTTTTATATTATGTAAAATATCACTTAGTTAACTGTTGTTAATTTTCTCGGAGTGTTAAGTAGTTGTACCGAAAATTGATATGTCAAAGCCTTATAATATTATTTCACTGTCTTCCTACTACATTATGCTGGTTACAGCTGCCCTTGCTACTTTAATTTTATGATTCGACTTGTCATGGCCTTATGTCGAGACAGGTGACTCTATGTAGCCTCCTACTAATTCATGGCTAAGCGCTTCCTTGAGCTCCCTTCCCCTGCGTAAACATTTCTAACTGTACAGTTGGTCGCAGGACTGTCCCACTGCCCCACCTGATATAACCTTCACAATTCTTATACGAGAGTTTGTTAAGCTACACTCCTCCCCCCAGTATGGTGTATTATACTATAAATACACTCATTACAAATGTTTTTGACAATCTAAGTTTACGACTGTTCTTGTTGTTTATGTTATTTACTGTTATGTTACATGTCTGTCTCTGATTTTCTGTCTGGAAATAGATAATGTTGTACACTTTGGTTGATTGTATGGTCTCAAAATGTTTATTAATTTCCTGTTGATCCCTCAAAATGACCATGGCTAATATACTGACAACATCAACGTCCCCCAGAAAAGACCAATGGCTATGAGGGACTACAAGAGAAGTAAAGGAGATATCTTATTCCTCCAGAAGACCCACTTTAAAATAAAAGGTTTCGAGCCCAAGTTAGCCCTAATGAAATTTGGAACAGTTTTTCTATCATCCCATACCACTAAACACAATGTCGTAGGTGTAATAATTACCAAAAACTCCCTTTCCATGAAACATCCATCTATAAAGACAAAGAAGGAAGGTACATAATTATAGTTGGAACATTATACCATAAGCCCATAACCCTAGTGAACATCTACGCTCCAAATAACAATTCATTCCCCTTCTTCCATCAGTTATGTAATAAAATTTTGGAGGTCTCCAGACTCAGTTTAGTGATTGGGGGTGATTTTAACCTGGCTTTCGACCCCAGCCTGGATTGCTCCTCTGGCACCTCTTCAGTGTCTACCAAGTTACTAAAACAGGTTAAACTAGCCCTATCATAATTAACATGGAGGCTCCAACACCCCACCACAAAAGACTTTATGTTCTTCTCCCACCCAAATTATTCATATTCCAGAGTTAACTTTTTATTTACTGATGTTTCAAGCCTATCATATATCTTGCATACTGATATTTACCCCATAACCTGGTCTGATCATGCCAAAATCAGCTGCACACTCAGATGGCCCACCTCCTGCCTTCCCCACATCACTTGGCGGCTCAATGACTCTTTACTTAGAGATTCACAGACCCTCATTCAGATACAAATATTTCCAAATTAATAATTCACCAGATACCGACATCCACCATATTTGGAACGCCCATAAGTGTGTAATTAGAGGCGATCTTATTGCCATAAAAGCAGACAAAATAAAACAAAACAATGCGTACATACAGTCCCTCCTGGATGACCTATCTAAACTACAAGATATCCACAAAACATACCCCAAAAACCCATCACTACTAAGAGCATAACGCACAAACTAAACCAACTCCGTACCTTTTTTGGGTACTGGGGCCAAAAATAAAGCCCTTTTTTCTTAAAAAGATCTACTACGAAGGGGGTAATAAACAGGGGAAAATGCTAGCACAACAGCTTAAGAAAAGAACACAAACATTATATCATAAGAATTTGTAATGCCTCTGGTAAATTGTGGTCCTCCTACAATGACATTACACTGGTTTTCAAAGACTACTATGACAAACTATAAAACATAAGAGATGCGACTACAGACCCTAACCACGACAATATAGCAGACTATTTAACCCAAATAAAACTTCCCAAGATAACTAAATAACAAAATGATGAGCTGGAAGCCCCCTATTCTGAGAAGGAACTTTTGGAGGTCATTTCCTCACTCCCTACAGGCAAAGCCCCGGGTCCAGATGGGTTTGGAAATTCCTATTCCCAATTTAAAGAAATTCCAGCCCCCCACATTCTTAGGTACTTCCAAAGTATTGATGAAAATAGGTCAATCCCTTCTTCCGCGCTTCAAGCACTTATATTGGTTATCCCGAAGCCCAATAAACCGTCAGATCAAATTTCCAACTACCGTCCGATATCTCTCATCAACACGGACACTACAATTTTTGCTAAGATAATGACGAACCGAATCAATCGGCTCCTCCCAAGCATCATACAGAGACCAGGTAGGGTTTGTCCGTGGTCGAGAGGCCAGGGACAACACTGTCTGCAACATACAACTAATTTGGCACAAGAAAATCCCCTCAGTATTCATCTTAAAGGATGCCGAAAAGGCTTTTGACCGTATTAATTGGTCTTTTCTAAGAGCTGCCCTGAAGGCCTTGGTTCTACAACTCTAAACCGTATATTTGCGCTATATGCATCCCCTAGTGCTCAAATCCTTATTAATGGCACCCTATCCACCCCCAAATACATATTAAGTCGGTACCCACCAGGGCTGCCCCCTGTCGCCCCTACTTTTTACTTGCTAAGTCAAAACCTTGGCAACAAAAGTTAGGAATAACACAGAAATTGCAGGTATCTTTCGGACAAGACTTTTACAAGCTCTCACTGTTTGCTGATGACATCCTCTTTACCTCTAAAAGAAAAAAGCGCAGAAAAAAAGACTCAAGTGCAATAAAACACACACTCGTTACTGCACTTAAAGATTTGCACTAAGTTTAATAAAAATTAATTCAGTTACAACAAAACTTTTCTTTCATCAGAAGCAAGCAATAGGAATATTCAGCTACTCCCGGTCCAATGCTTTTCTAACCCGGTTTCCCTTTTACAGTATAATCTATATTATTACTGCAAAAGGGAAACCGGGTTAGAAAAGCATTGGACCAGAGTAGCTGAGTATTCCTATTGCTTGCTTCTGATGAAAGAAAAGTTTTTTTGTAACTGCATTAATTTTTATTAAACTTTGTAAGTGCAAATCTTTAAGTGCAGTAACGAGTGTGTGTTTTATTGCACTTGAGTCTTTTTTCTGCGCTTTTTTCTTTTAGAGTGAAAGTTCCTGCCCTACTGCATTTGGTGTGAAGGATACATTTGGCAAACAAGCAGCAGTGGACTCAAGTGATATATGGACTTCATTATTTTGATGCGGTAATATTGTAAACCTAATTGTGTTTTAAGCGGTGTATATCCTCTAAATTATTAAGACATTTTTAGCACTTATATTTAAGTATAGGAGATTGTAAAGAGGGTTATTTTGAAATCACTATCAGCATTTTAAGGGAGTGTTAGCGCCATTTTATTCTTGTGTGTGTGTTTTTGACGTCCTCTTTACCCTAACCAATCCAGAAAAATCGATCGCACGCCTTTTGACAGAACTAACCACATTTAACAAACTAAAAAAACTTCTTGGTTAACCAGGGCAAATCAGAGATTCTGGGTTTCAATTTGCCAGAACACATAGAATTAACAATTAAGAATAGGTGCCCTTTTAAATTGTGTAGCAGGGCAATGAAATACTTAGGTATATACCTACCCGACTCCTTTGACAGGCTATTCCAAAAGAACTATTTCCCGATTAAGGCTGCAATCACTATGACTTATCCTCTTGGGGATAGCTAATATAATAATATAAATATATATCTTGAAGCGCCAAGATCTCAACCATACAAGCTATACTCCAAAATGCGGAATCTCCCAACCGGATCCCCAAATGTCAATATTACAAAGTGCTAGGGGAGTACAGCGCTACAGTACCCTAAGGACGGGTGTGTGGCTTAAATATGGTGTCCACGATTGGTTATACCATCTATAGGCGTTAATTAGATAGGCCTAACTAGACGTATGTTTAATCAAAGTAAAAATCGAGGATATGGTGAGTAGAATGTGCCTATAAACTTAGATTATAACATTTAATAAGCATAAACATTTAAAATCCTTAACAATTACAGCTGCATAAAATACAATATATTCACAAAGAAAACTTTAAAAACAAACTAATGGTACCATTATGTATCTATGGAGAAAAGTGTCCAAATGGGTATAGTTCTTAGTCCTGAGAGTCCAAAAAAAAGGGGGGTAATGATCCTATATGTGTCAAACTGATTCCAATAATGTTGTATTCAAATAATATATGTTAAAGTGATCACTCTGTGAATGCGAAAAAATGTGAACTCAGAAATGAAAACAAAATTTTTACAAATTCCCAAAAGTGTGCTATTTCAGTATTTTTGCTCACAGCTGAAATAGCACACCTTTGGGAATTTATAAAAATTTTGTTTTCATTTCTGAGTTCACATTTTTTCGCATTCACAGAGTGATCACTTTAACATATATTATTTGAATACAACATTATTGGAATCAGTTCGACACATATAGGATCATTACCCCCCTTTTTGGACTCTCAGGACTAAGAACTATACCCATTTGGACACTTTTCTCCATAGATACATAATGGTACCATTAGTTTGTTTTTAAAGTTTTCTTTGTGAATATATTGTATTTTATGCAGCTGTAATTGTTAAGGATTTTAAATGTTTATGCTTATTAAATGTTATAATCTAAGTTTATAGGCACATTCTACTCACCATATCCTCGATTTTTACTTTGATTAAACATACGTCTAGTTAGGCCTATCTAATTAACGCCTATAGATGGTATAACCAATCGTGGACACCATATTTAAGCCACACACCCATCCTTAGGGTACTGTAGCGCTGTACTCCCCTAGCACTTTGTAATATTATCCTATTGGGGCTCAAGGAAGCTCTCCTGGTTAGGGCGAATAAACACCATAAAGATTAATATCTTCCCAAGACTCCTCTACATCATGCAAGCGCTACCAATCCCACTGCCTCCTAGATACATTCCCCAAATCCAGTCTATTTAGCTTCTTTGTATGGCAAAGGAAACCGCCTAGAATAAATAAAGTCACAATGTCTCTTCCTAAAAATCTTGGTGGTCTGGGACTACCTGACTTGGAGAGTTACAGGACCTCCATATTCCTACAGAGGATTTTGAATTGAAGGGTGAGCAGGGAGCAAAAGAGATGGGTCCTGCTGGAGGAGAGCATAAATCCAAAGCTTGTGAGCTTTTGTTGGAGCCCTGGCTTCTCTAAGGTGGTTTAAGTTGATTTCAAACCCAATTACGAGAGAGACTTCTCTGCAGTGGGGCTCAGCAACTAAACGCAACCCATGTCTGTCCTCCAATCCGGGCCCACTGACATCATTAGTACACAATCTGGACTTTTCAATATCCACACTTGATAAACAATATAAGTTGGAATCGCCCACCCCAGATACCCAAGCCCATCACGTCACTATGAATGACACCATTTGCTCACAAGACCAATTGATAGGAAAAGGTTATAACTACATTTCCACACACAAACACTACCGCAATATGACCCGGTCCCCCACCAACATTAAGAAATTGTACCTATCCAGTTCTCCTGTGAAACACTCCCTCTGAATTATATATAAAATACTAACTCAATCCCTACCAGGAAACCTGCCATATTCCATGGAAATGTGGGAAAGAGAATTAGGGGTAATCATATTACCACAAGCGGCAATAAATATATTCCCTAATACCAAAAGTCTTCTACTTCAGTTTCCATTTTGGAAACTAACTACAAGATACTCCATTGTTGGTATCTGACCCCTAGAAAATTACACCGCCTGTTCCCTAATACTAGCAACAGATGTTGGAGGTGCGGACACGTTGGGAGTGGCATGGGACATGTGGTGGTGGTGCTCACAAATCAATCATTATTGGTACAATATCATGTGAGAAGTTGAACATATTTTACAGGCGACTATTTCCCCAGATCCCCAGGTATGGCTGTTAAACAGATCTGTCTGTCTCCCTTCTAAACATTTAATTCCTTTTATTTCAATTTTTTACAAATAGTGTAAAAATCTTCATCGCAAGGAATTGGAAGTCTAAAGACATTCCAAACTTGGTAATGTGGAAAAAGAAAGTAACAGAATTGATTGAGTTAGAGGAATATACTGCATTCAAAAATGGCAATAGGGAAAGTTTTATTATACTGCAAGCATTGTGGGATGAATATATCTATATATGACCCAGACCGTTATACATAATAGTATTCCTATACAAAACCATTAAGCATTTGAGACAATTATTTTAATTTCCTTTTATTTTACAACATACGCCTACAACATAATTGAATACATTTTGAGACATGACAGTTGATGTATCACTATGAGTTTCTTTGATATTTCCTTTGTTTAGTTTTATTTACTTAAATTGTGAGTCTGTTCCAATGACTTGTTCCTGTACGTCAAGATACTGCAAGAATGTTATTGTTTGAAATGAATATTGTAACTAGCAAACGGATTATTTTCAATAAAAAGATTATTAAAAAAAATACCACAAGGATATGAGTCCCAACAGCCTAAGGAGACAATTAGAAGCAGTGAAATATCACATACAAGTCTATAAGAGTGACCACAAATGCAAGTAGCCCTGATAGCCAGGTGACAAGCAACACCACAAAATTAACTAAGGCTAGAGGATTAACCTCACACAATTAAAGCTAACTAAGGTGGTATTATCAGGGTGGTCACTGTGGCAATAAGCCAAAAATAACTAATTAAAGTAAGATAAGTTTCATGTTAGCAACAGGCTGAAAGGAATCAGGAGGAAAAACGCCTGATGCGCATTTTGCATATACGGCTCCATTTTAATACCAGGTTTCCATAGTTTTTTTTTAATGCAATGCGTGCAATTGCTCTTTTCATGTATGTGGAAGTTAACATTGCATTAACGCTTACAACTTTTTGGATTTGTCAAAAATCTATCTCTATGGAAATTAGGCCTTAAAAAGCTTATTTTTTTCTCTTTACACCTAGTTGAGAATACTGTAATGTTTGAGAATTCACCAACAGCACCTGACAGTGTTTTACCTGTTTGTATGTTTAATAAAAGCCGGGTGTTAATTTGTGATTTTCTGATTCTATTATTTTCTATGGGTCACGTGTCCGGCTGCTGGTAAAGGTGGAAAATGCACCTTCAGAAATTGTCAGTAATCATAATGCCTTCCGACACGCATACCCTAATTCAACTCAATGGAAATCAGCCCTATGAGTAAAAACTTAAAAAATAAATAAAGTCTTTATCAATGATTGATTGTCCAGAGTCAAATAAAAATAAAACAGCAAAACACCCTTGCATACAGCTCAAAGATATAAGCAAAAGTGCAAATTGCTAATGCATATAAATTAATATGTATGAATATGTGATAGCAATTTCTTGGTTAGTTCACAAAGTTTAAAGAATATGATGTAAAAACTTTGAATCCAACTTGTGGTTTTGCTCCCTTTCTATCGCCTAGATTACGAGTTTTGTTGGTAAGGCTGTGCGGTGTTAACGAACTTATGTAAAGCAAAATTTAGCTTCACATCTCACCTCAATACCAGCGCTGCTCATGTTAGCGGTGAGCAGGTAAAACGTGCTCATGCACGATTTCCCCATAGGGATCAATGGGGGAGAGCTGGCTGAAAAAAACCTCACACCTGCAAAAAAGTAGCGTAAAGCTCCTAACGCAGCCCCATTGATTCCTATGAGGAAATACTTTTTATGTCTACACCTAACACCCTAACATGAAGCCCGAGTCTAAACACCCCTAATCTTACACTTATTAACCCCTAATCTGCCGCCCGACATCGCCGACACCTACATTATATTATTAACCCCTAATCTGCCACTCCTGACACCGCCACAACCTATATTATACTTATGAACCCCTAATCTGCTGCCCCCAACATCGCCGAACCCTACATTATATTTATTAACCCCTAATCTGCCACCCCCAACATCGCCGAACCCTACATTATATTTATTAACCCCTAATCTGCCACCCCCAATGTCGCCGCAACCTACCCCTAATCTGCATCCCCCAAAGTCGCCGCCACTATATTAAATTTATTAACCCCTAAATCTAAGTCTAACCCTACCCCCCCCTAACTTAAATATAATTTAAATAAATCTAAATAAAATAACTACAATTAAGTAAATTATTCCTATTTAAAACTAAATACTTACCTATAAAATAAACCCTAGATAGCTACAATATAACTAATAGTTACATTGTAGCTAGTTTAGGATTTATTTTTATTTTACAGGCAACTTTGTATTTATTTTAACTAGGTACAATAGTTACTAAATAGTTATTAACTATTTAATAGCTACCTAGTTAAAATAAATTAAAATTTACCTGTAAAATAAAACCTAACCTAAGTTACAATTACACCTAACATTACACTATAATTAAATTAATTACCTAAACTAAATACAATTAAATACAATTTAAAAAAAAAAATCTAAAGTACGAAAAAAAAAAACACTAAATTACAGAAAATAATAAAATAATTACAAGTTTTTAAAACTAATTACACATAATCTAACCCCCCTAATAAAATAAAAAAGCCCCCCAAAATAATAGAAAGCCTACCCTATACTAAATTACAAATAGCCCTTAAAAGGGCCTTTTGTGGGGCATTGCCCCAAAGTAATCAGTTCTATTACCTGTAAAAAAAAAAATACAATACCCCCCAACATTAAAACCCACCACCCACACACCCAACCCTACTCTAAAAACCACCCAATCCCCCCTTAATAAAACCTAACACTAACCTCTTGAAGATCACTCTACCTTGAGAAGTCTTCACCCAGCCGGGCCAAAGTCCTCAATGAAGCTGGGCGAAGTGGTCCTCCAGACGGGCAGAAGTCTTCATCGAAGCTGGCCAGAAGAGGTCCTCCACATGGGCAGAAGTCTTCATCCAGGTGGCATCTTCTATCTTCACCAATCCGGCGCGGAGCGGGTCCATCTTCAAGACATCTGACGTGGAGCATCCTCTTCCAACGAAGTCCAACTGAAGAATGAAGGTTCCTTTAAATGACGTCATCCAAGAATGCATCCCTTGAATTCCAAATGGCTGATAGAATTCTATCAGCCAATCGGAATTAAGGTAGAAATGCGAGCTCAATCCTATTGGCTATTTGCATCAGCCAATAGGATTTTTTCTACCTTAATTCCGATTCCGATTGGCTGATAGAATTCTATCAGCCAATCGGAATTCAAGGGACGCCATCTTGGATGACGTCATTTAAAGGAACCTTCATTCTTCAATTGGACTTCGTTGGAAGAGGATGCTCTGCGTCGGATGGATGAAGATAGATTCTGGCTGGATGAAGACTTCTGCCCATCTGGAGGACCTCTTCTGGCCGGCTTCGATGAAGACTTCTGCCCATCTGGAGGACCACTTCGCCCGGCTTCGTTGAGGACTTCGGCCCGGCTGGGTGAAGACTTTTCAAGGTAGGGTGATCTTCAAGGGGTTTTATTAAGGGGGGATTGGGTGGGTTTTAGAGTAGGGTTGGGTGTGTGGGTGGTGGGTTTTAATGTTGGGGGGGTATTGTACTTTTTTACAGGTAATAGAGCTGATTACTTTGGGGCAATGCCCCGCCAAAGGTCCTTTTAAGGGCAATTTGTAATTTAGTATAGGGTAGGGATTTGTATTATTTTGGGGGGCTTTATTATTTTATTAGGGGGATTAGATTAGGTGTAATTAGTTTAAAAAACTTGTAATTATTTTATTATTTTCTTTAATTATTATTATTATTATTATTATATTTAAGTTAGGGGGTGTTAGGGTTTGGGTTAGACTTAGGTTTAAGGGTTAATACATTTAATATAGTTGTGGCGACGCTGGGGGCAACAGATTAGGGGTTAATAAATGTAGGTAGGTGTCGGCGATGTTGGGTACGGCAGATTAGGGGTTAAAAAAATGTAACTAGTTTTTGCGATGCGGTAGGGCGGCGGTTTAGGGGTTAATATATTTTTTATAGTGGTGGCGATGTCCGGTTTGGCAGATTAGGGGTTATATTTTTTTTTTTTATTGTTTGCGATGTGGTGGTGGGGGGCTCGGTTTAGGGGTTAATAGGTAGTTTATGGGTGTTAGTGTACTATTTAGCACTTTAGTTAAAGGGACAGTCTAGGCCAAAATAAACTTTCATGATTCAGATAGAGCATGTCATTTTAAACAATTTTCCAATTTACTTTTATCACCAATTTTGCTTTGTTTTCTTGGTATTCTTAGTTGAAAGCTTAACCTAGGAGGTTCATATGCTAATTTCTTAGACCTTGAAGCCCACCTCTTTCAGATTGCATTTTAACAGTTTTTCACCACTAGAGGGTGTTAGTTAACATATTTCATATAGATAACACTGTGCTTGTGCACGTGAAGTAATCTGTGAGCAGGCACTGATTGGCTAAACTGCAAGTCTGTCAAAAGAACTGAAAAAAGGGGCAGTTTGCAGAGGCTTAGATACAAGATAATCACAGAGGTTAAAAGTATATTATTATAAATGTGTTAGTTATGCAAAACTGGGAAAGGGGTAATAAAGGGATTATCTATCTTTTAAAACAATAAAAATTCTGGTGTAGACTGTCCCTTTAAGAGTTTTATGCTACGACGTTAGCCCATAAAACTCTTAACTACTGACTTTTAAATGTGGTACCAGTCTTGACAGGAGAGGCTGTACTGCTCACTTTTTGGAAGACTTGTAATACCGGCGTTATGCAAGTCCCATTGAAAAAATAAGATACGCAATTGACGTAAGTGAATTTGTGGTATTTCCGAGTCTGGCCAAAAAATTGAGCGGTACTCCTGTCAATTCAAGATTGGTAATACCAGCGTTAGGAAAAAAGCAGTGTTGGGACCTCTCAACGCAAGACTCGTAATCTACCCGTATGTTTTTCCAATCCAATACAGGCTGTCCGAGTTATTAACCCCTTTGGAAAAACTTGCACAAAGTACTGAAATGTTTTTATATTTTTGCTAACACTCTATTTAAAAATAAATATGGCCTCTGTTTAAATTATAATCATCTGGTCCTTAGCAGGTCTTAAAATTAGGTAAATAAGCAACAACACATGAGATATTACACAGTGTCATAATTTTTTTTAACAAAAATAAAGCCAAAATGGAGAAGCCATGTGTGAAAAATTAAGTACATCTTATGGGGCATTTTTAAGAAGGTGCGAGCGGACATGATCCGATATTGCGGATCATGTCTGCTGCACATCGATAAATGCCGACAGCATACACTGTCAGCATTTATCATTGCGTGAGCAGTTCTTGTGAACTGCTGGTGCAATGCCGCGCCCTGTAGATTCGTGGCCAATCGGCTGCTAGCAGGTGGTGTCAATCAACCCAATCGTATTCGATCGTGTTGATTTCCGGCGATTTCTGTCCATCTCTGACCACTGCTTCATAACTTGTGTTTCTGGGAGCCTGAAGGCTCACCAGAAACACGGGGCATCAAGCTCTGTTCTGATCTTGATAATTAGGACCCTATGATTCAATAACTCTTTTAGCAGCAATAACTTGAAGTAATAGTTCATTGTAGTTTGCGGGCATTTGTATATGCAAAGCTTTCTTAAGGTCCTGCTACTGCATTTCAATTGGGTTGAGGTCTAAACTTTAACTGGGCCATTGCAACACCTTGTTAAGCCATTCTGTTGAGGATTTGCTGGTGTTTTAAGGATCATTGTTCTGTTGCATGACCCAATTATAGCCAAGCTTTAGCTGTTGGATAGATGGCCTCACATTTGACTCTAGAATACTTTGGTATACAGAGGAGTTCATGGTCGACTCAATGACTGCAAGGTGCCCAGGTACTGTGGCTGCAAAACTAGCCAAAATCATCACTCCACCCCTGTGCTTGACAGTTGGTATAAGGTGTTTGTGCTGATATGCTGTGTTTGGTTTTTGCCAAGCATGGCGCTGTGCATCATGGTCAAACATCTCCACTTTAGTCTCATCTGACCAAAGGACATTGTTCCAGAAGTCTTGTGGTTTGTTTAGATGCAACTTTGTAAACCTAAGCCGTGGTGCCTTGTTATTTTTAGAGAGAATAGGCTTTCTCCTGGCAACCTTTCCATACAAACCATACTTGTTCAGTATTTTTCTAATTGTACTGTCATAAACTTTAACATTCAACATGCTAACTGAGGCCTATAGAGAGATGTAACTCTTGTGTTTTTTGCAATTTCTCTGAGCATTGCACAGTCTGACCTTGGGGTGAATTTCCTGGGACGTCCACTCCTGGGAAGATTGGCAACTGTCTTGAATGTTTTCTGCTTGTGAATACTCTCTCACTGTAGAATGATGGACTTTTTAAATTGTTTGGAAATGGCCTTATAACCCTTCCCAGATTGATGTCTTTTCTCCTATATATATATATATATATATATATATATATATATATATATATATATATATATATATATATATATATATATATATATATATATATATATAAATCAGGAGACAGCACTCACTGGTCTTGACAATACTGGATTTATTCAGTGATGTTTCGGGGAATACACCCCTTCATCAGACTGATGAAGGGGTGTATTCCCCGAAACGTCACTGAATAAATCCAGTATTGTCAAGACCAGTGAGTGCTGTCTCCTGATTTCCATATTCTACACCATATTCTAGCACCCTGGCATTTGGAAATAAAGTGTTAGTGAGAGTGCACCTGCCAATACCTGCTGTATGTATATATATATATATATATATATATATATATATATATATATATATATATATATACTGTATATCTGCAGCTTTGTCTAAAATAATCCATTGTGGTAACTCTCATTTAGTATAGTAGAACTGCCAAAATTCTCAAAATCAACCCCCCCAAAACTATATATATTTAAAAGTAGACAACCCAAGGTGATTTAGGTCCATTTTGATATTTGTCATGCCAGCATTTGGCCGCCAAGTACGATTATATAAAAAAATAGTTTTTTTTTTTTTTCACAAACTTTGGACTTCTCACTGAAATTTACATACAACTACTGCAATCATAAAACAAATGTATTTTAAAAGCTTTATTGAGATCCCCTTTGTTCAGAAACAGCAGACATGCGTGGCTTTGCCATTGGTTTTTGGCAGTTAGAAGGCCACTAATTGCAGCTGTGCACCATACTTCTGAAATTTCTGGTTAATATTTGCTCTAGTGTAGGGATTACCTTCCCATCTAATCCCTCCCCAGCAGCTTACTTCCCTCCACCCCCCCTAACGGTCACCAAAAATTTAAGGTACCATTCTATAGCTTAGGGATCTCTCCTCAGCCTTACATCTCCATTATCCCTCCCCAAACAGCTCTGTAACCCTCCCAATGTTGCGCACTGTGTTTGTTACTGGAAGCCAGTCTACCAGTGACAAATTATTAGTTTATTTCATGATATTTATTATACATATGTTTTCTGTAATGTAGGGATCCTCTGAACTTCCACTCCTCCCCTCTCAACAGATTTGCATTGTCATTTTTTTTCTGTAGTGTAGGGACCCACCTTCCCCCTCCTAGTTAGCCTTTTTCTGTAGTGTAGTCCCTCTACCCTGCCTAACATTTTTCTGTAGCATGAGGTCCTGACTTGTGTTCAATTAATCAATGATTAAATACAGTTGGATGAATGTATTTTAATGTCTGAGATTTGTAGTTATAACTATGACCCATTTTTTTGCTGTTGAATATAATGATGCAATGATCTTATAGTTGAAGGATGCTATTCATAGGTTCTAAGCTAGGAGCTTAAAACAACCTAGAAGTAAACTATATATTTTTTTCCTTTTGAATATTGCAATATTAAGATGCGCAAGAAGAGCACTGCATAAATCCTTTTTTTTTTTTTACATTCTCAAGTGTTTATTAATCTTTTTAAAACAAAGAGGGTGCACATAACATATGTTAACTAAACTCATAATATGTCTGATCTTAGATGCTTTAAACCTTCATAATCTTTGCCTCGTGTTTAATCTTATGCCTGTATATACAGTGGGGATCAAATCAGAGAACTGTTGTCAATGCTAATCCTAATAAAACTTTGCACAGTATCTAGTGTGAGCAATTTCATTAGCAGGGATATGAAACTTAAAGCATTATTTTGCGGTAAGGTTATATATCATAAATACCAAAAATTCTTGCTTAAAGGGACATTAAACACAAACTGTAAGCTGCATACAGTAATAATGCACGTTACTATTTGAAAATTTTGCAATATAGTGCAGCTTTATTTTGTTAAATTAACATATTATTTTATATTCATAAATGTTATGTTAGTTAATGTAATAACACATATATTTAAAAGGTATTCCATAAACAGACAGATATTCCTATGTAATCTTTATCTAATAACTAGCAAATATATATATATATATATACTTACAGTGGCGTCACTACATAGGGACAAGGGGGGCATTTGCCCCCTCTGGATTATTGTTTATTCCCCCCTGTGCCCCCCGCTATGCGTGACAACTCAAGGGATTAACTGCACCATCTGTGGGAGCAGCATTCAGGCAGGCAAAGAGCAGTGCTAGAGCAGGTCAGTCTGAAAATTCAGCCAGTGCTGAGACAGCACAGCACCAGAAACATGGGGTGATTTTTTTTTTAATTTATTTTTTACTTTTTGAAAACTAGTTTCAGCATCCCCCACTGGCTCCCCCACCCCAATGCTTATACATTCCCTCCCCATCACTTTCAGTCAGCCCCAGTCATGTTCTGTAGCTCATAGCGCAACGATCGTGACTGGAGACTAAGAGAGGAGGAGGCGGAGCATGAGCAGAACAAAAACTTCAAGAAGAGAGGGAGCAGTAATAGTATCAACACAACTACCATGTATGCTCACTATTATTGCAAAGAATACTTTTCCTATCATGATTATTGATGCAAAACTGATAATCCACCTTTAAAAAACAACAACAAATGAATACAGAGAATGTGAAGTAGGAGGTGGGTAAATAAAACCTCAGAGATAAATAAGCTAAAAATATTAACCCAATCCTCCCTGGGAGAATGTGGAACAAGTACAATTTTCATATGTATTTTACAGCAAAATAAATAATGATTAAATATTACAATAATGTTTTCATTTTCAAAATGGTCCATTAAATGCAAATACAGCAATCTTCTTGCTATCATTACTACCGTTCTTACTCAATGTGAATTTAAAGGGACAGTATACTCCAAAATGTTTGTTTAAAAAGATAGATAATCTCTTTATTACCCATTCCCATATCCATTCCCCTTCTTTCACTGTCACTGGAAACTCTGCTGTCTCCTGCCCCTTGTTGTCATCTCCTAGCAGTGCACACCGGCTGCTCCCAGAGAATCACAATGCACTCACTTCCCGAGTGATTGGATCACAGGGCCGCCATGGGTTGCGAGGATCGGGATGTTATTATTATTATTTTTATTATTATTCTTTATTTATAAAGCACCAACAGATTCCGCAGCGCTGCCAATGTGTACAAGGATAAAAGTACAACAGAGAAACAATACAATCAAATAAAAAAATGTACAGACAAATACAGGGGGAATTGAGGGCCATATTCCCATGGGAACTTACAATCTAGATGGGTGGGAAGATGGGAAACAGGAGGTGGGGACTGCAAAGGTGAGAATGATATTAGTGAGGAGAGAGATGAGGGTAACTTGTTGGGTAAGTGAAGTTAGTTTGTTAATGAGTCGGATGATAAGCTTCCCTGAACAAAAAGGTCTTTAGGGAACGTTTAAAGGAGGAGAGGTAAGGGAAAAGTCTGACAGCTCGATATTAGTGAGGAGGACAATGAGGTGGCTGGCCGGGAAGATCGATGCAGGGCTTCCTTGCAGGTATTCATTGTGCTACATTTGTTATCTAGGGTGATGTGTGGACAGCTGACTTGCTTTACTTCTAATAAAGTTGGCTATATATATATATATATATATATATATATATATATATATATATATATATATATATATAATAATCAGCTTGAATCCACTCTGTATGTACAAGTTATTTGTAAGATATAACTTTACCTTTGAGTTGCTTTGTTAGAGTACCTAACTTATTTGATTTAAATAGCTGATGTGCAAACAAATAACCAATCTTCCTAACCTAGTCTAGGGCAATTCAAGGTTACAAACTGCCAAGCTATAACATTTTTTTCTCTCTATTGAATGATTAAAAATCTATAAAAGATGGACAGGGATTTTAATAATGTGCTCTTGCACAGAGGACAAATCTGATTAATAATTCATATGAATTGTTCAAGCCTGATTTGGTTAAGGACCGCCATTCTACAGCAAGTCCAGTGAGGTGCGCCTCGAGCATATGGGTGTTAATAAAGTCAACAGTTTAAGTTGACTTTATTAACAACTTGGTCAGCTAATATTATTAAATAATTTTGTGCGTTCTAGGAGACGGTTCTGGTTTACATGAAAAAATAACTTACTCTTTTATAACACTGTCACATGTATTGCAGTACTGGGGGTCTATTTATTATTATGCGGGCGGACATGATACGCTGTATCGTATCATATCCACCGCACATCGATAAATGCTGACAGCATATGCTGTCGGCATTTATCATTCCACCAGCAGGTGGAATGACCAATCGGCCGCTAGCAGGGGGTGTCAATCAACCCAATCATATTCGATCGGGCTTACTGCTGTCCGCAACCTCAGACGTGGCGGACGAGTTAAGGAGCAACGGTCTTAGGGCCGCTGCTTCTTAACTTCCGCTTCAGTCGGAAATTAAGCGGAGAGGGTCGGAAGCAGCATACGCTGCTTCATAAATAGACCCCCTAGTCTTAAATGATAAAATCTAATTTATTGAATATGAATGTTTTCTCTCTAAAATAAAAGCTTGTAATCAATATAAAACCACTACAATTATTTTGTAGATGAAATACTATGCTTAAAAAATGACTAAGATTTCTTTCTGTAAAGTCACGCTGAACTTGTTAAATATCCATATACAAGAAATATAAAAATGTAACAGGATTTTAAGACTAATCTTTAGCATCTTTTGCAGGAGCTGAGCACATTTAATTCTGTTTAAATCAAGTTTATCTTTAATGGTGTAAACTTACCCCTAAAAACAAATAGACATGAACAAACAAACATGTTACTCCTATAAATGAAGTGAAAGTAAATTGTAAAGCTCAATAACCCACTGACAAACTGTCAGTGGTCATCATGTAATTTCATTAGTTGGAATTTTGGACAAAGACCTAAATAAATATGGCAAACAATCAAAGGCTAATGTGCTTTATTTTTTTCAATGTATAATAAAATACTTTAAAACAGCATAGTACTTTTACTATTACTATTTAGACATAATCAGTAGTAAAGCATTTATTATAATCCAGAGCAAACCCCCCTTTTTATTCCTGAACTAAACTTTTTTTTAAAATTTTATCTTATACTTCTTTGCATTTAAAGGGACATGTTGAAATTAAACTTTCATGTTCATACCAGAGCATGTGATATTTTCAATTCACTAACTAACTAGGTAGACCCAAGAGCAACAATGCACTATTGGGAGCTAGCTGCTTGTTGGCGGCTGCATTAAAAATGTGTGTATTGTTTTTAGCAGACAATACACATTCAGAAAATGGTAAAAAGTAAGATATGTTTTTCACCTTTTTGAATGAATTTTAAATAAACGCTATTAAGAAGCTCAATTGTTTCGGAAGAAATTTTAATTCCAAATATTTGGTGGCTGCACTATTCTGTTTAGTTTAAAAAGAAACAAATACTGTATTTGTGCTAAACATTTAAATTTGTTTTCATTAAAATGAATGTAAATGTTTAAAATCTACAGGTGAAAAGTTCACCTGTAGCTACAATACAATGAAGAGGACGCAAAGATAAGTATTAACTGCTTTAAAAAAATGAATACTGATGATTTTCGTCAGTGTTTGTTCATTTTCTTAATTTTCCTTGGTGCATTAATGTTGGTGATATTTTAGATGCAGTTTCATTCATCAGTTGTAATGAAGTTGCACTATAACTTACTTTTTAATAAAGATATGACATTAAAATTCCTCAAGCTCCACTGCCCACTTCAAAAGTCAATGAGCTAACAGTTTGAATTGTTGTCCAATCAGTGCTCTCCCCATATGACACTTTTGGTGTAGCTAGCGTGCTAATTGGACAACAATTCAAACTGTAAGCTCACAGAAAAATTGACTTTTGAAGTGGGTGGCGGAGCGCAGGGAATTTGAATTTCATATCTACGGTAAAAAGAAAGTTATTGCGCAACTTCACTAAAACTGATGAATAAAAATCCATCTAAAATATCACTTAACATTCCAGATCTGTTTTTAAAAAGGGTAAAGTTGACCGTCACTTTAATCATTTTACAGGTAGCAGTTCAGCTCTGCTCACCACATGTGTGTTTATTCCTAGCACCTTCTTCACTTTTATTCCACCTACTGGCTGTCTTAAGCCAAAGCTGTTGACTAGTGTTGCGTAACTCATGTTCTTGCTGCATCTACTACCTGCAGTGCCATTGGTTCTTCTTCTCTATTGGTGTTACCATCTCTGTTACCAGTGCTAAGTCAGTGCACCTTTCATTACTGAGATTCAAATCTATTTTTTTTTTTTTTTTTTTATTGAAGCCATAAACAAATACAACATATAAAGGGTATGCCCCAAAACATTTACAAAAAGAATGTATACACAGAACAATTAGAAGAGTAATGTATTCAAATACCTCAAGCATTACTATAAAATGTGGGCTATCTTATAGAGAGACTTCAGTTTTATTATAGAGTATCGTAAAAGTAACAAAAACAAAAATGGTCCTCACCCAGCTCAATAAAAAGAAGATTAGGGTATCTATTCAGATAAGAATAGGGCTAGGGAAGAGGTAGCGCTATAGTTTTATGGGGAAGGGGGATGCAGCGGGCAAGAGCCGCTCAAAATAGAGTAGGAGGGGGGGAGGGAGGGCAGAGCCAGTTAGAATGTCGAATTTGTAAATACACTGAGAACTCAGAGCTTTTAAATACACTACTAAACAGAATTATAAAAATATTGTTTGGAAACATCTAAGTAGTGTATTTTTCGTCTAGGAACGAACAAACCCAACATCAAAAATAGGTTTAAACATTTAGGGCAACTACAGGTTATATGCCAGAACAAAACTGATTTGTGCCTGTTAACAAGTTATATTAATGTAGTTATGTATATACAGCTGGATCACATACCATATATAAACACTGCAAAAGCACATCAGTTCCATGTCATAAGTTTAGGTATTAAACCACCATAGATAACTTAAACATATAGCATACCCCTGTTCCCATTCAATAATAGTATGTAGTATAAGCTTGATACTGGAACAGGATAGTATGGCTGTAATGTCGGTAACATATATATTCAAAGTACTCTTACCCACAGCATTCTATATATTTGTACATGTGAAGGGATATTATCTAAGTAATAAGTACTCATGTATATACAATTTATAACTAGCAGTGTATGGTCAACAAAATCCTATCTAGAGTCTGCAACAGTAACCTTCACTATACGCTTGTCAGCTGTGCACTTCTCTTTATCTCAAGTAGCTCCCATCAGGCCAGAGTATCAGTAACCCTAGATGGTGAGCTATAACTAAGAGCGTAATGAACTACCTTCATTAAGCATTAAGACAGAAAGATAAGAGCACAAACTGGAAAAAAGAAAAAAATATTACATTGCAGTTGCTTATGTGACACACATCAAAGGGAAAATATGTGGGTGGAGTTATATACCTCATATCATAGAACTGTCTTAGCAATATAATCTTGCAAAGTAAGTGTTGTGAACTGACAGCCCTGATTATACTAGGCAATGACCTGGATGCTTATATTATTATATGGCCTTAGCACATTCCCTTATTTCAAGGCAGGATCTATTGGATCTATTTGGTCTAGGGTGCAGAGTAGAGAAAAGGTGAAAACTAGAACATATAAATACATATATATGTATCCTCAAAACTAACATGTAAATGCAATCATTACATCAGGTAGGTAGTTTTTTAGGTATAATGCTAGAGTTTGTCAAGGATCCCAGAGTATAACTGTCAAGCAGCAGGTTGCTGTGACTATGGAGCATGGACTGATGCCATATTTACATAGAGCAATGTGTACCCTGCTATTCTGAAAGTAGCTCCACGGTTATACACAATATATCTAGACATGCAACGTTTGAGTCGCTTAGAGGCTTGAACTGTTTGGGCTGTCAAAATTAGATAAAGCTTAGGGATTTTATGTGCTGAAAAACCATGTAAATAATATGTTGTGGATAAAAAGAGACTACCATGTAGGCTAGAGAATAACAAGCGTTAAGCATGCAAACAAAAATAGGTTAGGGCAAACAGGTATCTGAGCCAGTATAACCAATAACTTATACAGTAACAATTAAACATGCTGCTGTGTAGCAAATACCAGATCCATTTACAGCCGAAGGGTGAGCTCATAACTAAAGTTATATATGCTTAGGAGATGAAAGTTAGTTGGTCTAGAATGTCATAGGAGATCATGCCTACAGAGGGGGCTCTTGGGAGCAAGAGTTGTATAGGTAGATCAGGATTAAGAGTATTAAATATAGTCAACCATTTGTTAAGTTCTGAATTTATGAAAGAGTACAGTTTCCTATTCTTCAGACTGGCAGGTCTTCATTCAGGACTCTGTCAATTTCACCAGCCATATGGGCATGAAGCCAGAGCAGTTAAGGAAATAAGGGTAATAACTTTTCCCCCGCAGATTTAATAATGGGCATATAGAGCATTCAGAAATCCCAAGGAAGCCCTCAGTCCAAGTCCCTTGTCATTGTAAGTTTATAGGAATTGGGCATGGTAAACATAGTCTACTTAATCCTAGAAAAGTACATTATACCATAGACAGATGTATACACATTACCCTATAACCTTTTTAGCCCTTATATGTTATTTTAGGCACATTTTAAAGCTGGAAAGGCTACCCCCTCAGGACTTACAGAATCACATACAAGCTAGGCATACAACAGAACCATCATGTAGCACTAAGGTAGTCAGTTAGGTGAGATAAGCGCTTGTAATGTTAGAAGGTATGTACTGTTAGCGTGAGTGTCCCAAGCTTGTCTATAGAGGAGTAGAATAAAAAGAGGAGTTAGGGTAGTAGAGTGTCAGACCCTCCTAAGTCCAGTCGCACATCCATGATAGTCAAAAACCACTTATCTAATTCACACCACATTTATCCGGTACAATAAACAGATAGCTGCGTCTCTGTGGGGGAAGTAAACAACTCTACAGTGCAAATCAAAGGTTCTAAGGGGGGCAATAGTATGAATCCCAGGGTTATTTGTCCAGGATATCCCCATGATTGCTCCGATGGTCAGCCTATGCCTAGACTGTGCGGTGAAAAAGGGAGAGGCGAAAGCGCCTCCGATACAACTAGTCTGGCTGTGATCGTGAAAGTGCAAGAAAAAAAGAGCAGTCTTGAGCCTTGTAATTTCTGACGAAACGACTGCTTGGTATCTGACATGTCCCTTTACCGGTTTCCCAGGGAATAGTAACTGCCTCCGGGGAGTCAGTCGACATGGCGTGTAAGGTATTATACATCTCCAGAAAGACTCTTCATCGAGATTCCTGGGCTCTTCAGAACCTCAGCTTCCGTTTCTCAGGCTAGAGAATGCTAGTTCAGAGGGTAGCGCACTGCTGTCTAGATGGATAGACACGGATCTCAAGACTCTGCTTGAACCGGGGAGGTCAGCTGCATCACTCCCGGCGTAAGCAGAGGACTTAGCAGTGGAGAGTTTTGCTACCGTGTGTTGATGCAATCGCTGGTCGTGTGCAGCTATGACAGCTGATGCGGTGCTATCAGGTCCCTGTTGTTTTCCGTACCTGATCTCGCTCCCGAGCAATACACCGGTATCAAATGAAGGGTAAGTGAGCAGATCGCCTGCAGGGGAAGAAATCTCAGTCATGGATGAGGTGCGACATCTCTTAGTTTTACAAAGTGAGATAAGATCAGCGAACTGATGATCAATTTTAGTCTCCATTTCCTGTAGGAGAGAGTTTATTATTATGTGAAATTCCCCCATAGTAAGATAATGTCCCAGGCGTGGTGTACTCTATAGGGCTTGTCACTTTGAATACGTGCCCAGTACATTAGGGATCTGCATATACTTGGTTAGAGCTCAGACGCCAAGCCCTGGGAAGTTGGAGGGTTCAGAGATCTCTGACAGTAAGACGGTCCTCAAATTGATAGCTCATTACAATCCACTTTGTAGAGATGGAAATAAAGCTTTCTCTTGGTTCCTTTTCATATAAGTAGTGCTCAGCAAGGCCTTAATGATATGGGCGCAATTTCCTGCCGTCTGGTCTCTTCATGCTGTAGCTCTGTACCTCTAAAGTAATCAAAAGACGTGTCCAAATGAACCTTCTTTATGGATATTAGGGAAAATACTTGTCCACAAGGCTATAGAGGATTAATACTCCTATATGAGAAAATAAATCTCAATGTAATTAAGTAAATTAGGACTATAAGAAGGAGCCTCTGGAAAATACATCTGAGTGCTCTGGTGGTTAGCTCCGCCCCCCCAAATCTATTATTTTTTAAAATACTTTGCATGTTCACATTTATTTTTGATGACTGACTCAATCCTCCTTGGCATGGAGGAAACCAGTGTTCTGCCCTTTTTCAGTTTCTCTTTGCTGGAGGGGTTGTGTTGCTTACCAGTCTATTTAAAATACACCAAAGGTGTTCTACTGAATTCAAGTCAGGTGACATACTTGGCCAGGTCATAGTTTTCACTTGTTTCTCCTTTAGAAACTCCTTTGTGATTTTGGCAGTGTGCTTTGGATCGTTATCATGCTGGAAAATTCGTCCTTTGCCAAACTTCTGGAGACTAGGAGTTATCTTGTCAGCCAGTATTTTGGTATATCTTTGGCATTCATGTTGCCATCTATAAATGTCATCTCCCCAACACCTTTTGCAGTCATGCAGCCCCATATCGTCACACTCCCACCCCCATGATTCACTGTTGAGACTATGTATTCACTGTAATAATCCTGACCAGGTCCACACCAAACATGCTGCACCCCATCTGAGCTGAAAAACTGTATCTTGGTCTTGGACATCTTACCAAATAATGTGCTCCCAGTATTCATCAGGCTTTTCATGTTGTTTAGCAAAGTTTAATCTTGCTGTTTTGGGCCGAAGAGCAAGCAAGGTTTTTTTACTTGGATGCTGTCCATAGAAGTTGACATTATGCAATATCCTTAACACTGTCTGAGCTGTCACAGAAACTCCAATTTATATTGATAAACCCTAAGCCAAATCTGAAGCACTTGCCTTGATGCAAATCTGAAGCACTTGCCTGTTTTTCAGAGCTAGATTGTGCAAGTAGCGCACTGTCCATGGCATCATTTTAGGAGGACAGCCACTGCTGCTTTTGGCACTGTGTATCGATCTATACCTCCTGATTACTGCTGCAACTGCATTTTGACTGATTTTTAGTTGGTCACCAATCTTCCTGTATCGTTTTCCATCTTTGTGAAGTCTCACAATCAGATTTTTCAATTCCTCTGGCAATTCTTTTCCATGTGGAGACATAATGCAAACTTGCAGACAGACACAGCCCATTGGTCAAACAATTAGACTGTTCTGGTAACTATGCTCATGCAATTAGACTAATTGGAAATCATAAGTGTACTCAATTTTGTTCCTGAGATCTAACTTGTGTGTCAGTGACCACAGGTATATTCACTTTTGTTGCATTAAGTTTCTACTTTTGGGCCTGTATTTTCAATATACTCTTTCTATAGTATTTGTTTTTTATTGTTTAGAATAGGAAATACTCTACTTGTCAACTTAGAAATAAAACAATTATTGAGAGGTGATACAATTTTGAATTATTTGATATTTTAGGGATATTGCCCAGGTGTGTACTCACTTCTGTTGTATACTGTGTGTATATGTATGTGTGTGTGTATGTATGAATGTATATGTATGTATATATGTATGTGTGTGTGTGTATGTATATATATATATATATATATATATATATATATATATATATATAAAATGTAGCAAAGAAGCACTCACTGAACTTGTTCCAACTGTGACAAAAATTTAATGCACAATAGTGACATTTCGGGACAGCAACAGTCCCTTCGGTCAGAGGAAGGGACTGTTGCTGTCCCGAAACGTCACTATTGTGCATTAAATTTTTGTCACAGTTGGAACAAGTTCAGTGAGTGCTTCTTTGCTACATTTTACTATTATCCTCATAGCACCCTGACAAGCTGCGAGAGTTGGTGAGAGTGCACTTACACCAATCTTTGGATATATATATATGTATAACACTTTATTAAATATAAATATTGCATAAATATGCTTTTGCATATTTTCCCATTGCATTAGAGCGCTAAAGATGTGCTAACCAGAAATGCATTAACTTTAATTGCGCTCAAGCGATCATGTTTACTTTTAACTTGTAATACGAGAGAAAAAACAGGCATGCGCAAACACACATGATAAATTCATTATCATCGTGCGTAACTTTTAGCGCTCCACTAGTAATCTGGCCCAATGTGTTTTGATTCCTGCAAATGGAATAAATACATGGTTAAAGTCATAGAAACAATGCACTGCTGGAATCTAGCACATCTAGTGAGCCAGTGACAAGAGGCGAATGTGTCTAGCCAGCAATCACCAGCTAGCTCCCTGTAGCACACTGCTGCTACTGAGCCTACAGTTATGCTTTTCAGCTGTTTCAGTTTGATTCTTCTGCTTATAATTTCATTTTTTTTCATTATAAGATTTAAACTTTGTTTTGGGTGTGGATTATTTTTCAGCGGAATTGGCTGTCTTTATTTTATCCCTCCCTCTCTAGTGACTCTTGCGTGGAAGATCCACATCTTGGGTAGTCATTATCCCATATGTCACTAGCTCATGGACTCTTGCTAATTACATGAAAGAAAACATAATTTATGTAAGAACTTACCTGATAAATTCATTTCTTTCATATTAGCAAGAGTCCATGAGGCCCACCCTTTTTTGTGGTGGTTATGATTTTTTGTATAAAGCACAATTATTCCAATTCCTTATTTTTTATGCTTTCACACTTTTGTCTTATCACCCCACTTCTTGGCTATGCGTTAAACTGATTTGTGGGTGTGGTGAGGGGTGTATTTATAGGCATTTTAAGGTTTGGGAAACTTTGCCCTGGTAGGAATGTATATCCCATACGTCACTAGCTCATGGACTCTTGCTAATATGAAATTAATTTATCAGGTAAGTTCTTACATAAATTATGTTTTTGCGTGGCATTACCCCAAAGTAAACAGCTCTATTGCCAGCCCTTAAAAGGGCTTTTTGCGGGGCTTTGCCCCAAAGTAATCAGCTCTTTTACCAGCCCTTAAAAGGGCTTTTGGCAGGGCATTGTCACAAACAGCTCTATTGCCTATAATCTAAATCCCCAATAGAATGCAAGCTCAATCTGATTGGCTGATTGGATCAGCCAATCGGATTGAACTTGAATCTGATTGGCTGATTCAATCAGCCAATCAGATTTTCTTACCTTAATTCCGATTGGCTGATAGAATTCTATCAGCCAATCGGAATTCGACGGATGCCATCTTGGATGATGTCATTTAAAGGAAACTTCATTCGTCGTTCAGTAGTCGGGCCAGATGGATGTTCCGTGTCGGAGGGCTGAAGAAAGAAGATTGAAGATGCCGCTTGGAAGAAAACTTCGCCCCGATGGAGGACCTCTTCTTTGCCGCTTGAATGAAGACATCGCCGGATGGAAGACTTCTTCTTTGCCGCTTGGATGAAGACATTGCCGGATGGAAGACTTCTTCTTTGCCGCTTGGATGAAGACATCGTCCGGATTGGATGAAGAGTTCGGCCCGGCTGGGTGAAGACGACTCAAGGTAGGGAAATTTTCTGGGGCTTAGTGTTAGGTTTATTTAAGGGGGGTTTGGGTGGGTTTAGAGTATGGGTATGTGGGTGGCGGGTTGTAATGTTGCAGGGTGGTATTGTGTTTTTTTTTTTACAGGCAAAAGAGACGATTTCTTTGGGGCATGCCCCACAAAGGCCCTTTTAAAGGCTGGTAATAGAGCTGTTACCTTTTGTAATTTAGTTTAGGGAAGGGAATTTTGTTTTATTTTGGGGGGTTTGTTATTTTATTAGGGGGCTTAGAATAGGTGTAATTAGCTTAAAATTCTTGTAATCTTTTTTTATTTTTTGTAATTTAGTGTTTGTTTTTTTTTGTAATTTAGTTTATTTCATTGTATTTTAGTTTAGATATTGTAGTTTATTTTAATTTATTGATAGTGTAGGTGTATTTGTAACTTAGGTTACGATTTATTTTACAGGTAAATTGGTAATTATTTTAACAATGTAGCTATTAAATAGTTATTAACTATTTAATAGCTATTGTACCTAGTTAAAATAAATACCAAGTTACCTGTAAAATAAATATAAACCCTAAAATAGCTACAATATAATTATTAATTATATTGTAGCTATCTTAGGGTTTATTTATAGGTAAGTATTTAGATTTAAATATGAATATTTTAATTAATAATATTAATATTAGGTTTATTTTAATAAGAATTTAGTTAGGGGTGTTAGAGTTAGATAGGGTTATTATACTTAATATATATATAATATAATAACGATATTAAACTATATTAACCCTAATATAATTAGCATTAATATAGTTAATATATATATAATATAATAACGATATTAACTATATTAACCCTAATATAATTAGGGTTAATATAGTTACTATATATAATATAATAACTATATTAACTATATTAACCCTAATATAATTAGAGTTAATAATAGTTAATATAGGTGGCAGCGGTATAGGGGGATTAGATTAGGGGTTAATCTATTTAATATAGGTGGCGAAGGTGTAGGGGTTTAGATTAGGGGGTTAATCTATTTAATATAGGTGGCGGCGGTGTAGGGGATTAGATTAGGGGGCAATACATTTATTATAGGGGGCGGCGGTGTAGGGGATTTAGATTAGATGCAAAAGAGCTGATTACTTTGTGACAATGCCCCGCAAAAAGCCCTTTTAAGGGTTGGTAAAAGAGTTGATTACTTTGGGGAAATGCCATGGAAAAAGCCCTTTTAAGGGCTGGCAAGAGAGCTGTTACTTTGGGGCAATGTCACGCAAAAGGCCCTTTTAAGGGCTGGTAATAGAGGTGATTACTTTAGGGGGATTAGATTAGGGGTTAATGTATTTAATATAGCTGGCGGCGGTGTAGGGGGATTAGATTAGGGGTTAATAATTTTAATATAGCTGGCGGCGTGGTAGGAGCTCACATTAGGGGGTATGTAATGTAGATGGCGGCGGTGTAAGGGGCTCACATTAGGGGGTATGTAATGTAGGTGGCGACGGTGTAAGGGGCTCACATTAGGGGGTTATACATTTAATGTAGGTGGCGGCGGGGTCCGGGAGCGGCGGTTTAGGGGTTAAATACTTTATTAGGGATTGCGGCGGGGGATCGCGGTTGACAGGTAGATAGACATTGTGCATGCTTTAGGTTTAGGTTTTATTTTGCAGCTAGTTTAGGGAGTTACGGGGCTCCAATACACAGCGTAAGGCTTACTACGGCTGCATTTTATGGTGATGATTTTCGCCATGTAAGTCCTTACGCTGTATATTGGATACCAAACTGCGCGGGGTATACCTGTCTATGGCCCAAAAAACTGCGGGCGAAGGCAGAAATATACGAGAGTAACTTGTAGGTTATGCCATATATAGGATACCAAACCCACGCAAAATTTGGCGTCGCCGGCTTTTGCAGGCGACGCTGGCATATCGGATCGGGCCCCAAGTATATGACATCAAATCACCTTTATCTATGTTACTTACTTCCCTATCACAATTAAGTAGATTATTTCTTCTAAACCCATTGTGATTGCCACTCATGGATAAAGCTTTAATATAATCCACTTCAGTAGCTTCACTATTTTATAACATTGGGAAGTAGTTGTGAAACCATTGAAGGTTTTAGTAATATGATTCATGATGGTGGATCATTTCAAACTTAACCCCTTATGACCGGACCATTTTTCAATTTTCTTACCCTAATGACAATGGCTATTTTTACATTTCTGCAGTGTTTGTGTTTAGCTGTAATTTCCCTCTTACTCATTTACTGTAATAAAATATGAGGAAAAAATGGAAAAAAACCACACTTTTTCTAACTTTGACCCCCAAAATCTGTTACACATCTACAATCACCAAAAAAACACCCATGCTAAATAGTTTCTAAATTTTGTCCTGAGTTTAGAAATACCCAATGTTTACACGTTCTTTGCTTTTTTTGCAATTTATGGGGCAATAAATACATGTAGCACTTTGCTATTTCCAACCACTTTTTCAAAATGAGCGCTAGTTACATTGGAACCCTGATATCTGTCAGGAATACCTGAAATATCCCTTGACATGTATATATTTTTTTTAGAAGACATCCCAAAGTATTGATTCTAGGCCCATTTTGGTATATTTCATGCCACCATTTCACCGCCAAATGGCGATAAAAAAAAAAAAAAGTTCACTTTTTCACAAAATTTGTCACAACTTTAGGTTTCCCACTGAAATTATTTACAAACAGCTTCTGCAATTATGGCACAAATGGTTGTAAATGCTTCTCTGGGATCCCCTTTTTTCAGAAATAGCAGACTTATATGGCTTTGGGGTTGCTTTTTGGTAATTAGAAAGGCCGCTAAATGCCGCTGCGCACCACACGTGTTTTATGCCCAGGAGTGAAGGGGTTAATTAGGGAGATTGTAGGGAGCTTGTAGGGTTAATTTTAGCTTTAGTGTAGTGTAGTAGACAACCCCAAGTATTGATCTAGCCCATTTTGGTATATTTTATGCCACCATTTCACCGCCAAATGCGAGCAAATAAAAAAAAAAAAAAACTTTACATTTTTCACAATTTTAGGTTTCTCACTGAAATTATTTACAAACAGCTTGTGCTATTATGGCAGAAATTGTTGTAAAAGCTTCTCTGGGATCCCCTTTGTTCAGAAATAGCAGACTTATATGGCTTTGGCGTTGCTTTTTGGTAATTAGAAGGCCGCTAAATGCTGCTGCGCACCACACGTTAATTATGCCCAGCAGTGAAGGGGTTAAATTAGGTAGCTTGTAGGGAGCTTGCAGGGTTTAATTTAGAGATCAGCCTCCCACCTGACACATCCCACCCCCTGATCCCTCCCAAACAGCTCTCCCCACCCCACAATTGTTCCCGCCATCTTAAGTACTGGCAGAAAGTCTGCAGTACTAAATAAGAGTTTTGTTTTTTTTTAAATAAAAATAATAAAATATTTTAGCTGTGATAGACCCCTGCCTTAGCCCCAACTTCCCTGATCCCCCCTCCAGCTCTCTAACCCTCTCCCCTACCTAATTACCGCCATCTTGGGTACTGGCAGCTGTCTGCCAGTACCCAGTTTGGCCCCAAAAACCCCCCAAAAAGTATTTTTATTTTATTTTTACTTAAAAACTATTCTGTAGTGTAGCAGCCCCCCACAATACCCACACCCCCTCCCAGATCCTTTTATATTAAAAAAAAAAATTTCCCCTTTTTTTTTCCCCTTTCCTGCCCTCATTCATTGGTGTTAGTGTGGCTAATGGGTGCACGCGCACACACACGTGCACGCGCACCCCGTACACGCGCACGCGCACCCCGTGCACGCGCGCACGCGCACGCTCACATGCACACTCACCCTCGTGCACCGCGCACCCTCACACCCGGCGGACACTGTCACCATCGCTACCCGGTGCAGAGAGGGCCACAGAGTGGCTCTCTCTGCATCGGAGGTTTGTAAAGTGTATTGCAGGATGCCTCCATATCGAGGCATCACTGCAATACCCTCAGAGCTGCTGGAAGCATTTGTGATCGCTTCCAGCACTCTGTTAGACAACTGACGTACCAGGTACGTCTATGTCATTAACTGTTAGTTTTTGCATGACGTACCTGGTACGTCAGTTGTCATTAAGGGGTTAAAGGGACACTGTACCCAAAAATTTTCTTTCGTGATTCAGATTGAGCATGACATTTTAAGCAACTTTCTAATTTACTCCTATTATCAAATTTTCTTCATTCTCTTGGAATCTTTTTTTTGAAATGCAAGAATGTAAGTTTAGATGCCGGCCCATTTTTGTGAACAACCTGGGTTGTCTTTGCTGATTGGTGGATAAATTCAACCACCAATAAAAAAGTGCTGTCCAGAGTACTGAAGCCAAAAATAAAGCTTAGATGCCTTCTTTTACAAATAATGATAGCAAGAGAACGAAGAAAAATTGATAATAGGAGTAAATTAGAAAGTTGCTTAAAATTGCATGCTCTTTCTGAATTACAAAAGAAAAAAATGTGGGTTCAGTGTCCCTTTAACAAATAAATTATCTTACATTTAATGGTTTCTGTGAATCTGTACTGTCAATTCTTAACACACAAAAAAGTGCAGCATAAGATCAAATGTGAATTAAGGAACTCTGTATACATTTTGTTATTGCAAGATAATAAAAAGAAAATAAAGTGTTAATTAAATCAATGGCTGTTAAAATGGGACATACTACTTTTGGTTTAAAATCCTATTATAAGCTCAGCCAAAAATGAAATGCAAACTATATTAATTTTAGACCCTTGTATTTTTATATGTAACTTAGCAAACAGTGGATACTTTAAATTGTATCTATTTAAATTAATTTCTTACTGTTTAATAAATATGAAATGCTATGTTTGGATTGCATAAATACCTCATTATGTTAAGTTCAATAAAGTTGCTATGCATAAAGAGACATAATAACCATATTCTAAACCACTTGAAATGGATGCAGCATAACTGCTGGCAAGAAAAGCACTTGAACATCTCTATGTAAGAAATAGATGTTTTACTTCAAAAGATCTTTAGCTCGCAATAAAAAGTGCTCTATAAACAGATATCCTTTGGCTGCTGCCATCTGAATGTTTAAAATAAAATAGTCTGTCAGCTTCATCATTGCTGATTGGATCTCACTGAAATTTCTTGGTATTTCAAAGTTTCCTTTAACTGAATAACATGACCTGTGCTGCACATGCTAGATGAACTCTCCCTTGCAAGTCCTGCGACAAGCATCCTGATTGGCTGCTCATAAAGTCATTCCATGACAAAACAAGGTCCTCAAACTCACATTCTTTTTTTTTTTTTTTAAAGTTTGACACACTGAAAGGGAACGCCTGAGGTATGAGCCTATGCAAAATTGCAGGTCCATATATATTCTGCATTTATGAAGTTATAGGAGTGCAAATTCATGATTTTGACCATGTTTCCCCCCATCTTGTTACATCATGGATGAGGGAACATTTCCCAGCGTTACATGAAAATGCTATGATCCTTAGATACACAGTAGTGTATAGTAAGAGTGGTTTAAACATGTTTGGCTTGCATTTCACATAACAAAATATATCTCTTCAATTTACCTCAAGGTACAGTGGAGCAATCTTTACCTTGCAAAGCTCACAACAGAACTTGAGTTTGTGATGTGACTTGCAAGTCAAGTACATGTTTAACTTGTCTGGAGTAAGGAAATTACTTTAAATGGGAAAGTGCCCTCTTCACTGGATGATATCATATGGAATGGCCCCCAAAGTCCCTTTACAATAAGGTGTGGCTACTTAAGAAATTGAGGTAAAATGTCATCCTTTTTTACATAGTTTAGGTGATATTTTCTAGTCAGCTTTTTACAGTTGTGCTGCATCACTTTCAACTGCTTCAACATTTAAGAGGTTTATTTGAATAAAGGTATGGTACAATGGTGGAAATATACAGCAGACAAAACTCAAGGGCAGCACAGAAAAACCCCCAATAGATACAGCAGCCATGTTTCGGTATAACTACCATACGTCGCTGCTGTATTGTTGTGTGAATATAATAAATATATGTTGCTGCTACCTCATGGTGGATTTTTTTGATGGACTTTGAGACTTGAGTGGGTCTCTTGAGTAGCGTGCAGGGACCGTTGTGTGCTGGATTGACCTGTTTACTTTTAGTGATGCCAATAGGTCATGACAGGCATCGCAAGTTCATTACGGTTAGATAAGGGTTTAGGCAAACTCATACAAGATCAGAGAAGTTAACAATCCAAAGGTAAAACCAGATAATTTAGATAATGATGCAGGCACATAGACCGTAGTAAATAACAATAAAAGACACACACGAGTAAAGTTTCTTAGCGGACACAAAGATGCAGAAAGGTATAAAACACATTGAACACAGGCATACATAGCATGTGACAAATGTGACGAACGAGGGTGAGGTGTGGCTGAATATGATGCAAAACTGAATGATCAATTCAAACAACAACCTAGCAGCCATGTAGCCAAGTTATGTGTATTCAGAGTTATAGTCACTTTAGAGATTGCATATTTTATTTTATGTCAGCATATGCAAGAAAGTTAGATACAGGTATTAAAATCTTAAAACGATGGTAAACTTTACATTGATCACTTCTAATGAAGATGTGCTGTAACTTACTTTTCAATCTAGCCGTGCCCTTCTAATACCCGCTCAGGCCCGCCCCACTTACAAACTCATATTTTTTGTAAGTTAACAGTTTGAACTGTTCTTCCAATCAGCACTCTAGCTACAAAAAAGTGCCATAGAAGCTAGAGTGCCAATTGGAGAACAGTTGAAAACCGTTTAGCTTACAAAAAATATGAGTTTTTAAGTGGGTGGCCGGAGTGTAGGGTATTAAAATGGCACAGCTAGATTAAAAAGTTACAGCACATCTTTATTAGAAGTGAACAATTAAAGTCAATCTAAAATATTGTTTAGGATTCTGGACCTGATTTTAAAACATGTAGGGGGATATTTATCAAAGCCTCAAATATGCTGCATTTTCTGGCACCAATACGCTCGCCAACATCGCGGGCCGCTGACCTGAATACGTTCTCCATATTTATAAAAAGCCATCAAAAAGCTGCGCACCAAGTACAGGGTGATGAGCATCGGATTGTTATCTAACAGTCATTGATCTCGCTGCTATTCGGCTTTTTCCCAACTTTATTTATATCCTGTCACTAAAACGCCGCCACTATACTAAATGTTTAACCACTATCCCGCCGCTCCTGGACCCCGCCGCAACTTTAACAAAAGTTATTAACCCCTATCCCGCCGCTCCTGGACCCCGCCGCCACCTAAATAAACGTATTAACCCCTAAACCTCTGGCCTCCCACATCACTACCATTAACTAAACCTATTACCCCCTAAACCGCCAGCCCCCACATCGCCATAAACTAAATTAAGCTATTAACCCCTAAACCTAACAACCCGCTAACTTTACATTAAAATTACAACATCCCTATCTTATAATAAATTAAAACTTACCTTTAAAATTAAAATAAACTATATTAAACTATTAATTAACCTACCCTAGTGATGTCGTGAATAGTTCGCCGGCGAATAGTTCCCGGCGAACATAGCTTGTTCGCGTTCGCCGCAGCGGGCGAACATATGAGATGTTCGATCCGCCCCCTCTTTGTCATCATTGAGTAAAACTTTAACCCTGTACCTCACAGTCAGCAGGCACATTCCAGCCAATCAGCAGCAGACCCTCCCTCCAAGACCCTCCTACCTCCTGGACAGCATCCATTTTAGATTCATTTGGAAGCTGCATTCTTAGTGAGAGGAGGAACAGTGTAGCTGCTGCTGATTTAATAGGGAAATCGATAGCTAGGCTAGTGTATTCAGTGTCCACTACAGTCCTGAAGGACTCATCTGATCTCTGCTGTAAGGACAGCACCCCAAAAAGCCCTTTTTAGGGCTAGAACATCAGTCTGTTTTTTTTTTTTTTCCTGTGTAATCTAATTGCAGTTGCCTGCCTGCCAGCGTGTGTGTCAGGCTCACAGCGTATACTGTGCCACTTGCCCAGTGCCACCACTCATATCTGGTGTAACAGTAGTGTAGATTTCGAAAAAAACAACCACTTTTTTGACTGTGAAATAATAGCAGTCAATTTCCTTCACACGTGTGTGTTTCAAGTGCCTGCCAGGGCACAGTGTCACCCCAGTGCAACTCATATCTGGTGTAACAGTACTGTACATTTAAAAAAAAAAAAAAAAACTTTTTTGACTGTGTTAAATAATAGCAGTCAGTTTCCTTCACACGTGTGCATTTTAGTGCCTGCCAGGGCACAGTGTCACACCAATGCAACTCATATCTGGTGTAACAGTAGTGTACATTTAAAAAAAATACCATTTTGACTGTAATAGATTGAATAGCAGTTAGTTGTCTGCAAGTGTGTGTGTGAGGCCTACAGCGCCTACTCTGCCAACTTTTGCCAGTGCACAGTGACACTCATATCTGTTCTCACAGTAACTTGCCACGCATAGTACCACTAATCAAAAAAAAAAATGACAGGCAGAGGCAGGCCACCCCACAGGGGCTGTCGTGGTCATGGTGCTGTGATTTCCCTTTGGCCCTAGAATAATGCCCAGTGTTCAGAGGCCACATACCCCGAACTCGAACAGTTCTGAGGACATAGTTGACTGGCTAACACAGGACACCCAATCTTCTATAGCTTCCGCTCGGAACCTTGACGCACCATCCTCCTCCAGCTTAGCTTCGGGCACCTCTCAAGTTACCACTCGCCCGCCTGCCGCCACCACCAACACTAGCACCACAGCCGCTTTGCTTGATCTGTCAGAGGAGTTATTTACACATCAGTTGGAAGAAATGAGTGATAGTGATGCGCAACCATTATTGCCAGAGGATGTAGATAACAGGGATATGTCTCAGTCAGGCAGCATTACACACATGGACGTATGGTGTGATGATGATGATGTTGTACCCGCTGCTGCTTCCTTTGCTGAGTTGTCAGATACAAGTGAAGCGGTTGATGATGACGATGCATCCGTGGATGTCACGTGGGTGCCCGCTAGAAAAGAAGAACAGGGGGAAAGTTCAGATGGGGAGACAGAGAGGAGGAAGAGATAAGTTGGAAGCAGGGGGAGGTCGTCTCAAGGAGCTAGTGGCACAGTCATACAGCATGCATCTGCACCCGGGGTCAGCCAGACAGCACGCCAATCAACGCATGCTGTTGCCACCACCAGAATGCCGTCATTGCAGAGCTTAGCAGTGTGGCATTTTTTTGTGTGTCTGCCTCTGACAACAGCGATGCCATTTGCAACCTGTGCCAAAAGAAACTGAGTTGTGGGAAGTCCAACACCCACCTAGGTACAACTGCTTTGCAAAGGCAAATGATCGCACATCACAAACGCCTAATGGGATCAACACATGAGTACAAGCAGCACACAAACTCAAACGCCATCCTCCTCCTGGTCCAGTATCTTCAGCCACGTCAACCACTGCTGTCCTCCTTGCTCCCTCTCAACCATCCGCCACTCCGTCTCTCGCCTTGAGCAGTTTCTGCTCATCTGCCCACAGTCAGGTGTCTGTCAAGGATATGTTTGAGCATAAGAAGCCAATGTCACAAAGTCACCCCCTTGCCCGGCATCTGACAGCTGGCTTGTCTGAACTCTTAGCCCGCCAGCTTTTACCATACAAGCTGGTGGAGTCTGAGGTGTTCCAAAAATTTGTAGCTATTGGGACACCGCAGTGGAAGGTACCCGGCCGAAATTTCTTTGCACAAAAGGCAATCCCCAACCTGTACTCGATTGTGCAAAAGGAAGTAATGGCATGTCTGGCACACAGTGTTGGGGCAAGGGTCCATCTGACCACTGATACCTGGTCTGCAAAGCATGGTCAGGGCAGGTATATCACCTACAATGTGCATTGGGTAAACCTGCTGACGGCTGCCAAGCATGGAATGCGTGGCTCTGCAGAGGAGTTGGTGACCCCGCCACGACTTGCAGGCAGGCCTGCTGCCACCTCCTCTACTCCTCCTACTCCATCCTCTTCCATAACCTCCTCGGCTGAGTCCTCTTCTGCTGCTGCGTCTTGCTCCACATCAACGGCACCCCCCCCAGCTCCCCAGGTACTATTCCACATCCCGGATATGGCAGTGTCACGCCGTCTTGGGGTTGACTTGCCTGAAAACAGAGAGTCACACCGGACCAGCAGGTGGATCAGTTGCTGACTCCGCACCAACTGGAGATTGGCAAAATGGTTTGTGACAAAGGAAGAAATTTGGTGGCGGCATTGAATTTGGGCAAGTTGACACATGTGCCATGCATGGCACATGTGTGTAATCTGATCGTACAACGATTTGTGCATAAGTACCCAGGCTTACAGGACGTCCTGAAGCAGGCCAGGAAGGTGTGTGGCCATTTCAGGCGTTCCTACACGGCCATGGCGCACTTTTCAGTTATCCAGTGGCGAAACAACATGCCAGTGAGGCGCTTGATTTGCGACAGCCCGACACGTTAGAATTCAACACTCCTAATGTTCGACCTCCTGCTCCAACAAGAAAAAGCCGTTAACGACTATTTGTATGACCGGGGTGCTAGGACAGCCTCTGCAGAGCTGGGAATTTTTTTGCCACTTTACTGGAAGCTCATGCGCAATGCCTGTAGGCTCATGCGTCCTTTTGAGGATGTGACAAACCTAGTCAGTCGCACCGAAGGCACCATCAGCGACATCATACCATTTGTTTTCTTCCTGGAGCGTGCCCTGCGAAGAGTGTTGGATCAGGCCGTAGATGAGCGTGAAGAGTAAGAGGAAGAGTTTGTGGTCACCATCACCACCAGAAACAGCCTTATCAGCATCGCTTGCTGGACCTGCAGCAATGCTGGATGAGGATTGTGAGGAAGAGGAGTCAGAGGAGGAATGTGGCCTGTGGCCTGAGCTATCCCAATTTGCGATAGAACTTCTGGCCTGCCCCGCTTCAAGTGTCCTGTCAGAAAGGACCTTCAGTGCAGCAGGAGGTATTGTCACTGAGAAGAGAAGTCGCCTAGGTCAAAAAAGTCTAGATTACCTCACCTTTATTAAGATGAATGAGGGATGGATTCCGAAGGGACTGACAGTGGGCGATACATTCGACTACAAAAGGCTTGATGAGATGAGCTGCCTTGGGCTAAAAATGGTCCACACGCTGCTGTATTTTATCTCTGAATGCCGGATGACTTGCGTGACTTATCCGCCACCAACTAGGGTTCAAGCCGCAATGTTTTAGGGAACTTTCTGCCTGGGAAACAAACATCAATTTTTCTTTTTTTTTTTGCAACAATACCTAATTTTTCAGGCATGTACACATGCCTAATTTTTCTGGCCTCTGGTGCTGCACTGTGGCTTCAAAAATCAAACCAAAAAAAAAGGCACATAACAGGGATTAAACTGATAGGAATAGTACTACTTAACACACCACTCCTATCTGGTGGCACATTAGATTGAACGCGCAGTGCCCCAAATTTGAAGTAGGAGGTCCGACCAAGCATCTTTTTCCATCTCCGGGTTCCTAAAATCGATGCCATATACATGTCCCCTGATAGGGGATGTAACAGGGATTAAACTGATAGGAATAGTACTACTTAACACACCTTATAATAACGCAGAGAGAGGCAATGCAGAGAGAGGCAGAGGAGGAAGGTGGCTTTGAGGAGGTGGAAGACCAAACTCAGCAGGCGTCCCAGGGGGCTTGTTGTCACCTTTCGGGGACTTTTGATGTTGTACGTGGCTTGGTGGAGGAAGAGAACTTCAATGACATCAGTGAGGACAAGGAACGGGACATGGCTAGCTTGGTATCCAACCTTGTGCAAATGGGGAGTTTGCGGTTGTGCAAATGGACTGTTTGCGGTTTGTTTGCGGTGCGTTAAATGGGGAGTTTGGTCTGTCACTGTGAAGCGGGCATAACCCTTACACTACCTGATCGATACAACATCATACCTGATGTTTTAAAGCACGTTATTCCAAACAATTTAGGAATGTTAGGTGATTTATGCCCTTTATGGATTAAAACCAGACTCTGCATCAACTATGTAATTTTCCATGGGAGTTTTGCCATTGATCCCCCTCCGGCATGCCACAGTCCAGGTGTTAGTCCCCTTGAAACAACTTTTCCATCACTATTGTGGCCAGAAAGAGTCCCTGTGGGTTTTAAAATTCGCCTGCCTATTGAAGTCTATGGCGGTTTGCCCGTTCACGAACATTTGCGGAAGTTCCCGTTCGCGAACGCAAAATTTTATGTTCGCGACATCACTAACCTACCCTAACTATTATACTACAATAACATTAAACTAGCAATTAAATTAACTAAATTACATATTAAAAAATCCTAACCCTTCTCAAATTATGTAAATATACTATTAAAAATTACTGTTACAAAAACAAACAAACACTAAGTTACAAAATAAAAACCATAGTATCAAAATAAAAAAGCCCCCAAAAATAAAAAACCCTAGCCTACAATAAACTACCAATGGCCCTTAAAAGGGCCTTTTGCTGGGCATTGTCCCAAAAAAATCAGCTCTTTTACCTGTAATAAAAAATACAAACACCCCCCCAACAGTTAAACCCACCACCCACCCAACCAACCCCCCAAATAAAAAACCTATCTAAAAAACCTGAAAAGGCAATTTGTATGGGCATTGCCCTTAAAAGGGCATTTAGCTCTTTTACATGCTCAGACCCTACTCTAAAAATAAAACCCACCCAAAAAAAACCTTAAATAAACCTAACACTAACCCCCGACAATCCACTTACAGTTTTTGAAGTTCCGCTTGAAGGATCCATCCAGCCGGCAAGAAGTCTTCATCCAGGCGGCAAGAAGTCTTTATCCGGGCGGCCTCTTCTATCTTCATCCATTCTGCAAGTCTTCATCCATGCGGCCTCTTCTATCTTCATCCATCTGGCGCGGAGCGGGTCCATCTGTTTTTAATTTATTATAAAATAGGAATGTTGTAATTTTAATGTAAACTTAGCGGGTTGTTAGGTTTAAGGGTTAATAGCTTAATTTAGTTTATGGCGATGTGGGGGACTGGCGGTTTAGGAGTTAATAGGTTTAGTAATTGGTAGTGATGTGGGAGGCCAGGGGTATAGGGGTTAATACGTTTTATTTAGTGGCGGCGGGGTCCGGGAGCAGCGGTATATGGGTTAATAATTTTATGCAGGTTGCGGCGATGTCGGGCGGCAGATTAGGGGTGTTTAGATTCGGGGATTATGTTAGGGTGTTAGGTGTAAACATTACTGTTTTTTTGCCATAGAAATCAATGGGATATCTGGCAGCATCGAACATAAGCTTTCGCTGCTTTCAGACTCCCCTTGATTCCTATTGCATCCGTGGCCTCCAGGGTGGCGGATTGAAAACCAGGTATAGCCGCGAGTGTACCTGTTAACTATTTGATAACTTTGAAAAAAAGTGTCAAATAGTGCTGAATGTGTATTCAGAACATCTGTAATGACGTAAGCATCGATCTGTGCCGGATTGAGACCTGCAGATCATATGTTACTTCACAGATTTTAACTTTTGCTGGTCTGTAGGTTTTGATTAACTAGGTATGCTATAAAGCTCTAGAATACTGAATCAATATCTTTATAAAAATGGCAGAAGTAAAGTTAAGAATATTACAGCTTGTTCATTAACTTAACCAATTTTCCTTGTCCTGTATTCTTTCAATAATTGTATCACTTATAGGATATTTTATACTAAGTGGCTGTTATCCCTTATTAATTGCAGTGAATGCTTTTCTCATTCAACCACGAAAAACAGATCTTAGCAGTCATCATACTGCCAAGCTTCGTCAGGAAATCATTTAATGCTTTATTAATCCTTTATATATTATTTTAGAGATGAGTATTTTTTTTTAAATTTTGATCTTTACATGTAAATGTTGAATTAATATCGCTTAGCACTGGAGATAATACAATACTTTATTAACAATTTAACTGCTGCTCACATTAAAGCCCTACTGTAGGCCATTTTTCAGTGAGAAACTCACGCATATTATATATATATATATATATATATATATATATATATATATATATATATATATATATATATATATTTATATATATATATATATATATATGTAGGCTGACCATATTGCCGCTTTAAAAAGGGACATATATGAAAAATACATATGTCAGGGCTGTTTTCAGGGCTGTTTAAAGAAATGGTTTTGTATAAGAACCCTCACATATGTATTTTTCATATGTGTTCCTTCTTAAAGCGGCAATAGGGTCAGCCTATATATGTGTGTATATATGTGTGTATATATGTGTGTATATATATATATATATATATATATGTGTGTATATATATATGTGTGTATATATATATATATATTTATTTCAGGAGACCCAGCAGATTACAACTATACCATTTATTTTATGTACAAATCGTTACATATAAGGAACCTGCTACAAAAAGTATGAAAAAATGCTTCTGTTTTAATTTTAATAAGCAAAGATTATAAACAATAGTGTGTGTTGGTGTTTTTCCTTTAAAGGGACAGTCAACATCAGAATTTTTGTTGCCTTAAAAGATAGATAATCCCTTAATTACCAATTCCCCAGTTTTGCATAACCAACACAGTTATAATAATACATGTTTTACCTCTGTAATACCTTGTATCTAAGCCTCAGCAGACTGCCCCCTTATTTCAGTTCTTTTGACAGACTTGCATTTTAGCCAATTGGAGCTGTCTCCATGGTAAATTCATGTGCACGAGTTCAATGTTATCTCTATTTAACACGGTAACTAATGTCCTCTAGTGGTGAAAAACTATCAAAATGCATTTAGATTGGAGGCGACCTTCAAGGTTTAAGAAATTAGCATATGAACCTCCTAGGTTTAGCTTTCAACTAAGAATACCAAGAGAACAAAGCAAAATTGGTGATAAATGCAAAGTTGTTTAAAATTACATGCCCTATCTGAATCATGAATGTTTTTTTGGACTTGACTGTCCCTTTTAACTCTAATAAAATCCTTATATAAATAAGGGCCTTTTTGTATAGTTATATAACTTGGATCTACACATAAAGGTTCCCATAAGCCTCTATGCAACTAAATGGGCATTTTATTCATGCCAGGTGTTGCCCCTCAGAAACGTAAAAAAATTTTGGCGCCTATGTGCACGCAGGTGCGCTCATTTTTGCACAGTCTTCCTCACTAATGGACCTTTGTTTTCTGCACATCCTCCTATAGTTGGTGCACCTTTTTTTTGTTTTATAGCTCTTTCTTTTGGGGATATTTATCATAATTTTATTATGGAACCTTCTGATTCTGTCCTACTTTGAAAACTAAAGTATCTGAACACTTTTACCACCAATGTTAAATGTGTTATTTTAAGTAAGCTGAGGTATCTCTCTCAGCATGTTTATGTGATACTTGTTGTTATGACCAAGGTAATACAGTTCTTGCTTAAAGTACTTTATTTTAGGGATTTCTTTATTTATACTTAAAGGACCACTAAACACAGTAGAATATAAAAATCAGCAACGGTTCAATAAAAAGAAAATGCAAAAGCATTTGGCTTGAATTTCAAATGAGTAGTAGATCTCTTTCTGACAAAATGTTCTCTCCCACTGCACCATGTAAAAGCCACCAGCCAATCACAAAATGCATATACGTATATTCTGTGAAACTTGCCCATGCTCAGAAGGAACTGGTGCCTCAGAAATTGTGCATGTAAAGACTGTGCACATTTTAGATAATGGAAGTGAACTGGAAAGTTGATTAAAATTCAGTGCTATCTATCTAAATCATGAAAGTTTAGTTTTGACTTGTGTGTCCCTTTAACTACTTTAGATAGTTTTATACTTTTAATAGAGTTTTTCTATTTTTGTGCCTAAATTTTGTCTTTCCCTTACATAGAAAATTCTCTCTTTGGGGATATATCATTTTATATCACATTACTCCTTATAATAGATTCTTCTGATCCTGTCCCTAATCCTATTTGGGAAGCTATTGTGGAAAATGTTTATTATATACAAGCCTCCTTACAGTGAGGGGAAACATTATTTGATTCCCTGCTGATTTTGTATGTTTGCCTACTGACAAAGAAATGATCAGTCTATAATTTTAATGGTAGGTTTATTTGAATAGTGAGAGACAGAATGACAACAAAATCCAGATAAATGCATTTAAAAAAAGTTATACATTGATTTGCATTTTAATGAGTGAAATAAGTATTTGATCCCCTATCAATCAGCAAGATTTCTTTCATGTTTCATATACATTCCTACCAGGAGGGGCAAAGTTTCCCAAACCTCAAAATGCCTATAAATACACCCCTCACCACACCCACAATTCAGTTTTACAAACTTTCCCTCCCATGGAGGTTTGTGCTAGATTTCTACGTTGATATGCGCTTCGCAGCAGGCTGAAGCCCGGTTTTCCTCTCAGCGTGCAGTGAATGTCAGAGGGATGTGAAGAGAGTATTGCCTATTTGAATACAATGGTCTTCCTCTAGGGGATCTATTTCATAAGTTCTCTGTTATCGGTCGTAGAGATTTCTTCTCCTACCTCCCTTTTCAGATCGACGATATACTCTTATATACCATTACCTCTACTGATTCTCGTTTCAGTACTGGTTTGGCTATCTACTTTATGTAGATGAGTGTCTTAGGGTAAGTAAGTCTTATTTTATTCATGACACTCTAAGCTATGGTTGGGCACTTTATATGTAAAGTTCTAAATATATGTGTTAAACTTATATTTGCCATGATTCAGGATAATCAGTATTTCTTCTTTCAGACTGTCAATTTCATTTTTTTGGGAAAATGCATATGAATTATATTTTTCTTACCTTAAAAATTTTCTATTGACTTTTTTTCTAAATTGCAGGCTGTGAGGCTTGCGGGTGCAGAAAATGCTTCAATTTATTGCGTCATTTTTGGCGCAAGACTTTTTTGGCGCAAAAATGTCGTCATTTCCGATGTCATAGTTGACGCCGGAAGTTTTCACGTGGTTGCGTCATTTTTTGACGTATGTGTGTTGCGGACGTTTTTGCCGCCAAAAAATATGGGCATCATTCTTGGCGCCAAATATGTGGGCGTTATACTTGGCGCCAAAAATGTGGGCGTCATACTTGGCACCAGTTTTTTCACATTATTTCAGTCTCACTTTTTAGTTGCTTCTGGTTTCTAGAGGCTTGTTTAGTTTTGCATTTTTTCCCATTCTTGAAACTGTCATTTAAGGAATTTGATAATTTTGCTTTATATGTTGTTTTTTCTATTACATATTGCAAGATGTCACTACCTGACCCTGGATCAGAATCTACTTCTGGAAAGATGCTGCCTGATGTCGGTTCTACCAGAGCTAAGTGCATTTGTTGTAAACTTTTGGTAGCTGTTCCTCCGGCTGTAGTTTGTGTGTCATGATAAACTATCAAACGCTGATAATATTTCCATTAGTAATAATCCATTACCTGGTGTTGTTCCTTCAACATCTAATGTTCAGGATGTTCCTGTTAATGTAAGATAATTTGTTTCTAATTCTTTTCGGAAGGCTCTGTCTGATATTTCTCCTTCTAGTAATTGTACGAGGTCTTTTAAAACTTCTCATATTTCAGATGAATTTTTAAATGACTGCCATCATTCTGACTTATCTATTTCTGACGAGGATCTATCTGGTTCAGAAGATTCTGCCTCAGATATTGACACTGATAAATCTTCATATTTGTTTAAGATGGAGTTTATTCGTTCTTTACTTAAAGAAGTGTTGATTGCATTAGATATGGAGGAGTCTAGTCCTCTTGATATTAAAACTAATAAGCGTTTAAATTCAGTTTTTAAACCTCATGTAGTTATTCCAGAAGTTTTTCCAGTTCCTGATGCTATTTCAGAAGTAATTTCTAGGGAATGGAATGGTCTGGGTACTTCATTTACTCCTTCTCCAAGGTTTAAGAAATTGTACCCTTTGCCATCTGATAGATTAGAGTTTTGGGAAAAAATCCCCAAAGTTGATGGGGCTATCTCTACTCTTGCTAAACGTACTACTATTCCTATGGCAGAAAGTACTTCTTTTAAGGATCCTTTATATAGGAAGCTTGAATCCTTTCTAAGGAAGGCTTATTTATGTTCAGGTAATCTTCTTAGACCTGCTATTTCTTTGGCTGATGTTGCTGCAGCTTCCACCTTCTGGTTGGAGGCTTTAGCGCAACAGGTGTCAGACCATAATGCTTATAGCATTGTTAAACTTCTTCAACATGCTAATAACTTTGTTTGTGATGCCATTTTTGATATCATTAGAATTGATGTCAGGTATATGTCTTTAGCTATTTTAGCTAGAAGAGCTTTATGTCTTAAGTCTTGGAATGCAGATATGACTTCTAAGTCAACGTTGCTTTCTCTTTCTTTCCAAGGTAATAAATTATTTGGTTCTCAGTTGGATTCAATAATTTCAACTGTTACTGGGGGGAAGGGAGCCTTTTTGCCTCAGGACAAAAAATCTAAAGGTAAATATAGGGCTGCTAATTGTTTTCGTTCCTTTCGTCAAAATAAGGAACAAAAGCCTGACCCTTCCCCTAAAGGAACCATTTCCATTTGGAAACCTTCTCCAGTCTGGAATAAATCCAAGCCTTTTAGAAAGTCAAAGCCAGCTCCCAAATCCGCATGATGGTGCGGCCCTCATTCCAGCACAGCTGGTAGGGGGCAGGTTACGATTTTTCAAAGATGTTTGGATCAATTCGATTCAGAGTCTTTGGATTCAGAACATTGTTTCACAAGGGTACAGAATAGGTTTCAAGGTAAGACCGCCTGTGAGAAGATTTTTTCTCTCACGCATTCCAGTAAACCCAGTAAATGTTCAGGCGTTTCTGAAATGTGTTTCAGACCTAGAGTCGGCTGGGGTAATTGTGCCTGTTCCAGTTCTGGAACGGGGTCTGGGGTTTTACTCAAATCTGTTCATTGTACCAAAGAAGGAGAATTCCTTCAGACCAGTTCTGGATCTAAAAATATTGAATCATTATGTAAGGATACCAAAATTCAAAATGGTGACTATAAAGACTATTCTGCCTTTTGTTCAGCAAGGGCATTATATGTCTACAATAGACTTACAGGATGCATATCTTCATATTATAATCCATCCAGATCACGATCAGTTTCTGAGATTCTCTTTTCTAGACAAGCATTACCAGTTTGTTGCTCTTCCATTTGGCCTAGCAACAGCTCCAAGGATCTTTTCAAAGGTTCTCTGTGCCCTTCTCTCTGTAATCAGAGAATGGGTATTGTGGTATTTCCTTATTTGGACGATATCTTGGTACTTGCTCAGTCTTTACATTCTGCAGAATCTCACACAAATCAACTTGTGTTGTTTCTTCAAAGACATGGTTGGAGGACCAATTTACCAAAGAGTTCCTTGATTCCTCAGACAAGGGTAACCTTTTGGGGTTTCCAAATAAATTCAGTGTCCATGACTTTGTCTCTAACAAAAAAGAGACGTCTGCAATTGGTTTCAGCTTGTCGAAACCTTCAGTCTCAATCATTCCCTTCGGTAGCTTTGTGCATGGAAATTCTAGGTCTCATGACTGCTGCATCGGACGCGATCCCTTTTGCTCGTTTTCACATGAGACCTCTCCAGCTCACAATTAATATACTTAAATCCCAATGTTCAATCTTCTCCGACTTGGTGGTTGGATCACCATTGTTTAATTCAAGGGGCCTCTTTTGTTCGTCCAACCTGGACTGTTATCTCAACAGATGCGGTCAGTCTTTCAGGTTGGGGAGCTGTATGGGGATCTCTGACAGCGCAGGGGGTTTGGGAATCTCAGGAGGCGAGATTACCAATCAACATTTTGGAACTCTGTGCGATTTTCAGAGCTCTTCTGAAGAGAGAATCGTTTGTTTTCAGACAGACAATGTCACAACCGTGGCATATGTCAATCATCAAGGTGGGACTCACAGTCCTCAGGCTATGAAAGAAGTATCTTGGATACTTGTATGGGCGGAATCCAGCTCCTGTCTAATTTCTGCAGTTCACATCCCAGGTATAGACAATTGGGAAGCGGATTATCTCAGTCGCCAGACGTTACATCCGGGCGAATGGTCTCTTCACCCAGAGGTATTTCTTCAGATTGTTCAAATCTGGGGTCTTCCAGAAATAGATCTGATGGCCTCTCATCTAAACAAAAAACTTCCCAGGTATCTGTCCAGATCCAGGGATCCTCAGGCGGAAGCGGTGGATGCGTTGTCACTTCCTTAGAATTATCAACATGCTTACATCTTTCCGCCTCTAGTTCTTCTTCCAAAAGTGTTTTCCAAAATCCTAATGGAGCGTTCGTTTGTACTGCTGGTGGCTCCAGCCTGGCCACACAGATTTTGGTATGCGGATCTCGTTCGGATGGCCAGTTGCCAACCTTGGACACGTCCGTTAAGGCCAGACCTTCTATCTCAAGGCCTATTTTTCCATCAGGATCTCAAATCATTAAATTTGAAGGTATGTAGATTGAACGCTTAATACTTAGTCATAGAGGTTTCTCTGACTCAGTGATTAATACTATGTTACAGGCTTGTAAATCTGTGTCTAGAAAGATTTATTACCGAGTTTGGAAGACTTACATTTCTTGGTGTTCTCATAAATTCTCTTGGCATTCTTTTAGAATTCCTAGAATTTTACAGTTTCTTCAGGATGGTTTGGGTAAGGGTTTGTCTGCAAGTTCATTGAAAGGACAAATCTCTGCTCTTTCTGTTCTTTTTCACAGAACAATTGCTAATCTTCCTGATATTGATTGTTTTGTACAGGCTTTGGTTCGTATCAAGCCTGTCATTAAATCAATCTCTCCTCCTTGGAGTCTTAATTTGGTTCTGAGGGCTTTACAGGCTCCTCCGTTTGAACCTATGCATTCTTTGGATATTAAATTACTGTCCTGGAAAGTTTTGTTCCTTTTGGCCATCTCTTCTGCTAGAAGAGTTTCTGAGTTATCTGCTCTTTCTTGTGAATCTCCTTTTCTGATTTTTCATCAGGATAAGGCGGTGTTGCGGACTTCATTTAATTTTTTTACCTAAAGTTGTGAATTCTAACAACATTAGTAGAGAAATTGTTGTCCCTTCATTGTGTCCTAATCCTAAGAATTCTCTGGAGAGATCTTTACATTCTTTGGATGTATTAAGAGCTTTGAAATATTATGTTGAAGCTACTAAAGATTTCAGAAAGACTTCTAGTCTATTTGTTATATTTTCTGGTTCTGGGAAAGGTCAGAAGGCTTCTGCCATTTCTTTGGAGTC